>NC_135987.1:19581331-19658831 GCF_053455715.1 Rhinoraja longicauda | reverse complement strand
GATGCGTTGGATGCAGGAGAAAATGGGCAGGAGTAAAGACCTGAGCGACTTTGACAAGGGTCAAATTGTTATGGTCAGACAACTGAGTCAGAGCATCTCTGAAACGGCAAGGCTTGTGGGGTGCTCCCGGTCAGCAGTGGTGAGTACCTACCGACAGTGGTCCGAGGAGGGACAAACCACAAACCGGCGACAGACAGGGTGTTGGGCGCCCAAGACTCATCGATGCGCGAGGGCAACGAAGGCTATCCCGTCTGTTCCGAACCGACATAAGGTCGACTGTGGCACAAGTCACAGAAAATGTTAATGGTGGCCACGGGAGGAATGTGTCACAATACACAGTGCATCGCACCCTGCTGCGTATGGGGCTGCACACGGAGGACCAACAGCATATTAGGCAGGTGGTCATAATGTTTTGGCTCATCAGGTCATGATGTTTTGGCTGATCGGTGTATTTCAGTCCATGAGATGTTGGCTGACCCAAGCACTCAATCTATTTTGTGTTCTTGGTGTATTTTTGTAGTTATGTACCAAGGACTTTGTACATAAATACAGATTGGTGTTCTACGCTTAGGGTTAACAAGGTTGGGGCAGTGACAGCCTCGGTCAGACAGTCTCTGGAAGGTGGCTTGTATCTTGCGTTTCCATGCCACATTAGTTTTAACATTGGAGCGACAGGTTTTTTTGTGTGTGAGGTGAGTGAGATCGTTTTAAAGTGGAATATGTTTTCCTCCAAGATAGATACAAAAAGCTGGAGTAAATCAGCGGGTCAGGCAACATCTCTGGAGAAGAGGAATAGGTGGTGTTTCAGGTCGAGAGTCAGGGGAAGGGAAGCGAGAGACGTGGAAGATACATAGGCCAAATGAATGAAAGATATGAAAAAAGCACTGATGATCAAGGAAAGGTTGAGCCCACAATGGTCCATTGTTGACTGTGGGGTAGGTGATAACGAGTTATACAGACAGTGAAACTCAACAGGACGACAGTGAAACTCAACAGGACGACAGTGAAACTAGTACAATACAATATATCTTTATTGTCATTGTACAGGGGTACAACGAGATTGGGAATGCGCCTCCCATACGATGCAATAAATTAATTAGCTAGTCAGTATTAATTTAAACAACCCAATGATACAAATTAGAACAGTTTTAAAACAGAATAAAGTGCAAGTAGATCTGTGCCGGTTCACTGTGCGATGTGACCATCCGGCTCAGCAGGACCGGTTCATAGCAGCTATGGCCCTGGGGATGAAGCTGTTCCTGAGTCTGGAGGTGCGGGCGTAGAAGGCCTTGTATCGTCTGCCCAATGGTAGAAGTTCAAACAGACTGTTGCAGGGGTGTGAAGAGTCTTTGTGGATGATGGTGGCTTTTCTGAGGCATCGTGCGTTGTAGATGCCCTCCAAGGCTGGTAGCTGTGTTCCGATGGCCCTCTAAGCTTTATGGACTACCCGCTGAAGAGCTTTCCACTCTGCCTCCGTGCAGCTGAGGTACCACACAGGGATGCCATGTGTTAGGATGCTCTCTGTGGTGCAGCGGTAGAAGGTCATCAGCAGCTTTTGGGGCAGACCAGACTTCTTCAGTGTTCTTAGGTAGAACAGTCGTTGCTGTGCCTTCTTGACCAGCGCAGCAGTGTTATTGGACCATGACTCAAATGACTCGATTGTAATCATGTATTCTCTTTTTGCTGACTGGTTAGCACGCAACAAAAGCTTTTCACTGTACCTCGGTACACGTGTCAATAAACTAAACTGAACTGACTAGGGTGGGGGAGGGTCAGAGAGAGAGGGGATGTAAGGGTTAATTGAAGTTAGAGAAATCAAGATTCATACCGCTGGGGTTGTAAGCTGCCCAAGTGAAATACAAGGTGCTGTTCCTCCAATTTGACAATGGACAATAGACAATAGACAATAGGTGCAGGAGTAGGCCTTTCGGCCCTTCGAGCCAGCACCGCCATTCAATGTGATCATGGCTGATCATCCACAATCAGTACCCCGTTCCTGCCCTCTCCCCATACCCCCTGGCTCCGCTATCATTAAGAGCTCTATCTAACTCTCTCTTGAAAGCATCCAGAGAATTGGCCTCCACTGCCTTCTGAGGCAGAGAATTCCACAGATTTACAACTCTCTGACTGAAAAAGTTTTTGGTCATCTCAGTTCCCCTTATCCTTATTTGCTGGCAGTTTAAAAAAACAAATGGATCATCTGAGTCAGAGAGAAAGGCCAAGTTTAACAGCACAGCCAGGACTGCTTCTGGGTGGTGTGATGGGAGAGGGAGGGGGGTTTAGAAAGTGCTGCAGATAGCTGACTGACACTCAAAAACCATCATTGTTGCCCAGAGAGTATAGTTTTCAAAGATCAGGCCTTTGGATTGCTGCCACTTATCTTTGCATTTTGTAACTGTCCTACTTATTTAATTACTGTAAATAAATCCAATTAGTTAATTCAGGGTCTAAGCTCGAGTGTCGTGTGTTAACAATAGCAGAAGGGCTTAGAAAGAAATAATATGCATCAGATCTGATATCTTGACATCCTGCCGATCTTGGATAGAAGAATGCAGGCCTTGTTTAGTTTTAGTTTAGTGTAGAGATACAGCGCGGAAACAGGCCCTTTCGGCCCACCGGGTCCGCGCCGACCAGCGATCCCCGCACATTAACACTATCCTACACCCACTAGGGACAATTTTTACATTTACCAAGCCAATTAACCTACAAACCTGTACGTCTTTGGAGTGTGGGAGGAAACCGAAGATCTCGGAGAAAACCCACGCAGGGTCACGGGGAGAACGTACAAACTTAATACAGACGGCAGCCGTAGTCGGGATGGAACCCGGGTCTCTGGCGCTGCAAGTGCTATAAGGCAGCAACTCTACCGCTGCGCCACAGGTGCCCTTGTCCAAATAAAGAAAGGGTGAGTAGTGAATGGTTGCCAGTCATCCCTGCAAGGTCAAGTCAGTCAGTCAGTCTGGAGGCAAAGACGGACACAATTCTGGAGAAGCTCAGCGGGTCAGGCAACTCCTCTAGAGGAAAGGAAGAGGTGACTTTCGGGTAGAGACCTTTCTTCAGACACAAAATGTCACCTATTCCTTCTCTCCAGAGATGCTGCCTGTCCCGCTGAGTTACTCCAGCATTTTGTGTCTATCTTCAGAGTAAAACTGACGCAGGTCACGGGGAGAACGTCCAAACTCTGTGCAGACGGCACCCGTAGTTGGGATCGAACCCTGATCTCTGGCGCTGCATTCGTTGTAAGGCAGCAACTCTACCACTGGGCCCTAGAGTTAGAGCAACTTGGGGATAAGATCCAGCAAAGGGATCTGGCTGCTAAAGATTACATATGGGAATCCCAGAGGCTCAGGTACAATCTTTAGACTCCAAGCCTTGATGCCCGTAGTCCAGGTTCTCAAGCAATGGTGATCTTACCAAGGACAACTGCACCCTTCCACGAGTTTTTTCTCCCCCTTGTTCACAATCCTGTTTGGGTGTGGTTTTAGAGATGTGTCACAGTAATCCTACACAACACGCACAGGTGGAATGACATTCAGATGACCAAATATTCAGGGACATACTTTCAAAGGAGTGAAAGGTGAGTATCAGGAAGTCCATCTCAATGACGCACACCTGTCCATTCCAGAGGCATTGCTCATTGTCAGTGCAAGCTGCATTCTACAAAGTAATTCGCTTTTCTGGCGGAAAATGGGTTTTGACAATTAATGTATCAACCAGGTTTATAACAGCACAGTGATGTAAACAACTTTCACTACAACCTTCTTAAAAACCTTGTGTAGACACAAAATGCTGGAGTAACTCAGCGGGTCAGGCAGCATCTCGGGAGAGAAGGAATGGGCAATGTTTCGGGTCGAGATACCTTCTTCTTAAAAACCTTTCCCGCCGTCTTTAAAGCATATTTTACCCCATTCTGCTTCTACTGAAGCCTTGCAACGAGCAACCAAATTTGGAAATTTATCTGGAAATGTAACACGTAGTGTAAGAAAATAACTGCAGATGCTGGTACAAATCGAAGGTATTTATTTCACAAAATGCTGGAGTAACTCAGCAGGTCAGGCAGCATCTCTGGAGAGAAGGAATGGGTGACGTTTCGGGATGAGACCCGTCTTCAGAAGTGTCTGAAGAAGGGTCTCGACCCGAAACGTCACCCATTCCTTCTCTCCTGAGATGCTGCCTGACCTGCTGAGTTACTCCAGCATTTTGGGGAAATGTAACACAGTAACCACTTGTTTTAACAGACCTCTGATGGATGTTGGTTGTAGCGGACTGACCTACCAATGCTGTTACTTCCCCCCAGCTTGTACTCCTCCTTGATAATGTAATTGTACATTTCTTTTTGCCTCAAATGTTACTTTGATTTTACTTCTCATCTCTTTACAATCAAGTGCTCTGCTTTCTATGTACTTTGTATACAACATTCTGCCTATCTTTGTGTTCCCTTAGGTCCTTCATTAAACCATGGGATCTCTAGAGTTGTTTGCTCTTCACTCTTGGACTTCACTGAACAGGCAGGAGCTGGATCGCCCTGATGTCGCCGGCTAGGGGAGCCAAGATCATCCCGTCAACGGAAGGCTCGAGGCCCCCGACCGCTGGAGGACAAAGAAGGGGGAGATTGAACGTTTTTTTCGCCTTCCATCACAGTGAGGAATGTGGAGGAGTCGCTGTGGTGGATGTTCATGTTAAAATGTATTCTGTGTGTCCTGGTGCTTTTTATTGTTATGACTGTGTGGCAAATGAAATTCCTCGTATGTTGCAAAACATACTTGGCTAATAAAGTATGATTATGATCAGTCTGAAGAAGGGTCTCGACCCGAAACGTCACCCATTCCTTCTCTCCCGAGACGCTGCCTGACCTGCTGAGTTACTCCAGCATTTTGTGAATAAATCGATTTGTACCAGCATCTGCAGTTATTTTCTTATAATGATTATGATTATGATTGATTGTGATTATCAGTGTTTCCTATTGTTCTACATCATTGTTAATCAGTATTGTTATTGATATTATCTCAAGCATTACCATAAGGGCCTACCCCTTATTCTTAAACTGTGACCCCTGGTTCTGGACTCCCCCAACATGGGGGAACATTTTTCCTGCGTCTAGCCTGTCCAATCCCTTAAGAATTGTATATGTTCCTGTAAGATCCTCATTGGGGACATCTGTGAAGTGTAACTCTCAGATCAGAGATGTTCAAATGACACATAACATCAGCAGGAATTCTTATGGAGTTCAGGATTTCCACTGTGATATGTTTCCTGAAGTTTGTCACGAATCCTGGACTCTAATCTTGAGGTTTTACCTCTTTGTTCTGGACCCCTTCCACCTGAACAAAACACTCTCTCTCCTATCCACTGGATCTCAGCCTTTAATGGTGGCAAACACAGCAATTAGGATAGCCATTAATCTTCTGTTCTCCAGGGGATCGGTCTCGTCTGTGCAACCTGTCCTCATTACTAACCCCAGCCGCAAGCCTGTACTGGAGGTGGGAAATGGTGAGCAAATGTAAACAAATAGCTGTTCAACCCACCCCAGTAGGCAAGTGCATATATTTAAAAAAAATCCATAGACATTAGAATTCTAAACAAAGGCAAAAATTACTGGAATCACAGGAACTCAATCAGCACCAGAAGAGATTAAAGATAAATTGATAGGGTATCACATGATACGATGTGATATAGAACTTTATTCATCCCCAAAGGGAAATTGGTCTGCCGACAGTCATAACACGCAACAAGGTACACAAACACTTGAAATGAAAGTGGTAATGATATTTCTTGTGTCACCAATGCCAGCCTTTACCCTTTACCATCGTTACTTTTATGCATATCTTTCATTCATTGCTTCTATATCTCTCTATATCACCATCTATTTCCTTCATTTCCCTCTCCCCTGACTCTCAGTCTGAAGAAGGGTCTCGACCCGAAACGTCACCTATTCCTTTTCTCCAGAGATGCCGCCTGACCCGCTGAGTTAATCCAGCTTTTTGTGTGTCTCTCTCTCCAGCCAAATACATCCAGTTTCTTCTCGTATCTGTTCTTCTTTCTTCGTGGTTCTTGGTCCTCCAAAATATTCCAAATGGAATTTAAACTGGAGGTGGCGGAGTATGGACTTAATTGTTCTATTCAAGACTGGGATGATGACCTACAGTTAATTCGGTGTGTTAATAATTAAGTGCTAGTTAAGCAGCCTCTTCTCGGGTAGAGTGGTATCTGAAGTGTAATCTAATCCAGTTCTTAGAGCTGTCCCTATCAATATTCCATGGGAACTAATGGCGGTGGGGCAGCGGTAGATTTGCTGCCTTACAGCGAATGCAGCGCCGGAGACTCAGGTTCGATCCTGACTACGGGCACGTCTGTACGTTCTCCCCGTGACCTGCGTGGGTTTTCTCCGAGATCTTCGGTATCCACCCACACTCCAAAGACGTACAGGTATGTAGGTTAATTGACTGGGTAAATGTAAAAATTGTCCCTCGTATGTGAAGGATAGTGTTAATGTGCGGGGATCACTGGGCGGCGCGGACTCGGTGGGCCGAAGGGCCTGTTTCTGCGCTGTATTTCTAAATCTAAAAAATAAAATAATAAAATCTAAAAATCTAACTCTCAACGCCAACATTAATTTTCAGATTTACTGATTCTCACAGGCTCACACTGATCATGGTTTTCCCACACCTCTCACTCACTCTTATCTCCCTCTTTGGTTTAGCTGAGGGATACAGCATGGAAACAGGCCCTATGGCGCACTGTCTCCGCACCGACCAGCGACCACCCGTAGACTAGTTCCATCCGACACCCTCGGGACGATTTACAGAATCCAATTATCCAACAAACCTGTTTGCTTTTGGAGTGGGGGAGGATAAGGGGGAAGTTTTAAGGATAAGGGGGAAGTCTTTTAGGACCGAGATGAGAAAGTTTTTTTTCACACAGAGAGTGGTGAGTCTGTGGAATTCTCTGCCACAGAAGGTAGTTGAGGCCAGTTCATTGGCTATATTTAAGAGGGAGTTAGATGTGGCCCTTGTGGCTAAAGGGATCAGGGGGTATGGAGAGAGGGCAGGTATGGGATACTGAGTTGGATGATCAGCCATGATCATATTGAATGGCGGTGCAGGCTCGAAGGGCCGAATGGCCTACTCCTGCACCTATTTTCTATGTTTCTATGTTTCTATGAAACCAGAGCACCCGGAGAAAACCCACGTGGTCACAGGGAGAACGTACAAACTCCGCACTGACAGCACCCATAGACAGGATTGAACCTGGGTCTCTGGCAGCTGCATCACCGTGCTGATGAAAAGATACTGAGGTTGCAACACTCCTTTCAAGAAGATTAAATGCTGAGACTAGTATCAAACGTGCGGAGAGTGGACTGTTGCGGTCTGACGAACTGAACACTGCCTCAGAGTGACCAAGCAGACTTGCACCTCCCTCTCAACCAAGCCCCCAGCACCAAACAACAGGCCATTGTGTTCCAGCCACTCATGGATCTTATTAGGTCATCACCAAATTCCTCTCCTTCCCTCCTCCCTCCTTCTTCCTCCACCCCCCTCCCCTCTCGTTTTCCCCTGTGCCTCACCTCGGCTCGACAAACATTCCAAAACCATTCAAGAGTGTTTTATTGTCAAAGATAGACTTTAATTGCTGGAGTAACTCAGCGGGCCAGGCAGCACCTCTGGAGAGAAGGAATGGGTGACGTTTCGTGTCGAGACCCTTCTTCAGACTCGACGTTTGGGGTCGAGACCCTTCTTCAGACCATCCTCTGTACAAAAAGACGCATGACCTTATTGTCATATGTCCCCATGGAATTCTTACTTGCAGCAGCACCACAGAATATGTAGACATTCATGTGTAGGAAAAAAACTGCAGATGCTAGTTAAAATCGAAGGTCGACTCAAAATGCTGGAGTAACTCAGCGGGTCAGGCGTTTCGGGTCGAGACTCTTCTTCAGACTGTGAGGTAGATGTCACCCATTCCTTCTCTCCCGAGATGCTGCCTGACCCATTGAGATACTCCAGCATTTAGTGTCTACCATGTAGACATTCATATGCCATCTAAAGAAATGAAAGGTCAGTGGCCTGATAGTGATTTGTTTAAAGAAGTACATACTATCTTGAAAAAGGAAAGGTGAGGGAATTTAGGCAATTAATTGCCTCCACAGATGCTGCCTGACCTGCTGAGTTACTCCAGCACTTTGTCAAGTCAAGTCAAGTCAATTTTATTTGTATAGCACATTTAAAAACAACCCACGTTGACCAAAGTGCTGCACATCTGATTAGGACTTTGTGTTTTACATGGGATCTCAGCAACTGCAGTTCCTTTGTGTCTTGAGAAGTTTCCAGCATTTATTTCAGATTATTTCAGATTAGTGCCAATGATGGACTAATAAAATTGATGAACAAGAGGGGAGCAGAGATTTTGGAGGTTGGAGGAGATTACGGAGATCAACGGAAATGACAGCTTCTTTCAACAGACCAGCGAAAACCACTGCTGTTCTTCCTGAGCGTCATGCCTGATATAGGTGTTAATTTGTTTAATACGAGCGTGAAGCTGGTCCTGACACTAATTAGTGCCGTTTTCAGCTGGAGTTTGTCAGAGAGCAATTAAGCAGCAGCATTCCCGAACAATGGAGGTGACCTCCAACACGCGACAACTCCCAGGAACATGCAAGGTGAAGCTTTAGCAGGTAGCAACCAGAGTTAGGAAAGGCAACACAACGAAAAACCTGAATGGTCATTGTTTGAATGCAACATGCATTGGCAGTGCGGTAGATGGGTTAACAGCACAAATAACAACATACTTCGAGTACGTTGTAATAGGGATCTCAGAGATTCTGGTGCAGGGTGAACACATCCAGGTCCTCAGTATTCCACCTGGGATCTCAATATTCCACCTGGAATCTCAATGTTCCAGCTTATTTAATGTTCTAAACAAAGAGGCTCAAAAAGAGTGCTGGAGTAACTCAGTGGGTCAGGCAGCATCTCTGGAGAACATGGATAGGTGACGTTTCACAGAGTGCTTGAGTAACTCAGCGGGTCAGGCAGCATCTCTGGAGAACATGGATAGGTGACGTTTCACAGAGTGCTGGAGTAACTCAGTGGGTCAGGCAGCATCTCTGGAGAACATGGATAGGTGACGTTTCACAGAGTGCTTGAGTAACTCAGCGGGTCAGGCAGCATCTCTGGAGAACATGGATAGGTGACATTTCACAGAGTGCTGGAGTAACTCAGCGGGTCAGGCAGCATCTGTGGAGAACATGGATAGGTGGATAGTCTGAAGAAGGGTTTTGACCCTGAAATGTTGCCCATTCCTATTCTCCAGAGATGTTGTCTGACTCGCTGAGTTACTCCAGCATTTTGTATCTATCTTCGGTGAATAAGTGACGTTCGGGTGCTGACCCTTCTTCAGACTGCTCGGGAGAACATGAACAGGTGAGATTTCAGACTGGGATCCTTCTTCAGACTGTAAACCAGCACTTGCAGTTCCTTGTCTCTCCAAAAGGAAAGGAGATTTGGTGGCATTGTTAACCAGGCAAGCTCTCCCAGTCATCGTGCAGATGCAGTGAATTGTGCTGTAGAATCGTGGCACGGTGGCGCAGCGCTAGAGTTGTTGCCTTACAGCGCTTGCAGCACCAGAGACCCAGGTTCGATCCCGACTACCGGTGCTGCCTGTACGGAGTTTGTACGTTCTCTCCGTGACCGCATGGGTTTTCTCCGAGATCCTTGGTTTCCACCCACACTCAAAAGACGTACAGGTTTGTAGGTTAATTAGCTTTGGTTTGTATGCTTGGTATAAGTGTAAACTGTCCCCAGTGTGTGTAGGCTTGTGTTAATGTGTGGGGATCGCTGGTCGGTGCGGTCCCGGAGGGCCTGTTTCCACGCTGTATCTCTAAACTAAACTAGAATAGATCTGGATTGAAATCACAAACTGCAGGGGATTGAAGGTATAGGTGGTAGTAGTCTATTGGCACACAAAATGTGACCTCTCAATAGGGCGAGCCTAAATAAGGGAAATGTATTGGGTATGTTTGAAGGAACCGCAAATCTCGTGGGAAATTTTATTTCACATGTTGACTGAACAAACCAGATTGGCAAGTGTACAGGAGAAGAAGAATTTGTGGATTGTATCAGGGCTTGCTTCTTAGAACAGCATGTTACAAACCGACTGAGAGGACGGTAATTTTAGATTTAGTCATGAGTAATGAGTCAGGATTAAGGAGATCTTGTGGTTAAAAATTCCTTTAGAGTGCGGCACGGTGGCGCAGCGGTAGAGTTGCTGCCTCACAGCGCCAGAGACCCGGGTTTGATCCTGTCTACAGGTGCTGTCTGTACGGAGTTTGTACGTTCTCCCCGTGACCTGCGTGGGTTTCCTCCGAGATCTTCGGTTTCCTCCCACACTCCAAAGACGTACAGGTGTGTAGGTTAATTGGCTTGGTATAATTGTAAATTGCCCCTAGTGTGTGCCCACTGCCAGGCAGTGTTCAGGGCATGTCCCACTTAGGCGATTTTAAGGCGACTGCCGGTGACTAGGCTGTCGCCGACAGTTCGCCGGGGTGTCGTGGGCATGATCGTGAGGAGTCTTCCAAAGATCGTAGTGGATCTCGGCGTGTCGCTGAGAAATCAAACGGTTTGAAATCTCTCGGCGGTAGCTGGCTTGTCGCCAGGTATCGTAGCTTATTGTGGTCGCTGTCGCACACTGCCCCAGGTTTGATAGGTTCTCTTAAGATGCATTTAGAAGCACGTAATATTAAAATAAGTAAAGTCATTTCAAAATACCATAAAATGCTTGTGTTTAACCAATTTATTTACCGTCAGGACATTTGACAGGTAGATTGGAGGCGACATTTTGATGGTCAGGTAAGCGTGGGAATTTTTGCGATGTTTTTGGCCTCAGCCATTACATTTAAAGTGGGCTCCCAACCCAGATATGCAACCCAGAAACCAGATATGCATCTCCCATACATTTTCAAAGAATGCCCACACACTTTTCACAAAAATCCACTTAACCACGTTAAAAAAATTTTTTTTTAATACATCCATTAGTAAACTGGAAGTGGATCCAGTTGATGCCTTGTTACAGTGAAGCTTGGTTTTCAAGTAACCCGGGTCAAGATGTTATATTTCAAAACTCTCAAGCACTTATCATATCATATCATATACATACAGCCGGAAACAGGCCTTTTCGGCCCTCCAAGTCCGTGCCGCCCAGTGATCCCCGTACATTAACATTATCCTACACCCACTAGGGACAATTTTTACATTTACCCAGCCAATTAACCTACATACCTGTACGTCTTTGGAGTGTGGGAGGAAACCGAAGATCTCGGAGTAAACCCACGCAGGTCACGGGGAGAACGTACAAACTCCTTACAGTGCAGCACCCGTAGTCAGGATCGAACCTGAGTCTCCGGCGCTGCATTCGCTGTAAAGCAGCAACTCTACCGCTGCGCTACCGTGCCGCCCAAACTTACCGTCGTGTCAGTGGTTTTAGCACAAATTAGGACGCCGGAGAAGCATTGACAGCGTGGGAATTTTGCGATGTTTCAGAAGATGGTGGAATCTCGACCTGACTTGGCATTGTCGTGGTCATTGTCGTGGTCATTGTCGTGGTCATTGTCGTGGTCATTGTCGTGGTCATTGTCGTGGTCATTGTCGTGGTCATTGTCGTCGGGTAAAAGAAAATTTTGGCGATCTGCTACGACTTTGACAGTTGCCGGCAGTCGCCAAAAAAATCGCCTAAGTGGGACAGGCTCTTAATTAGTGTTCGAGGATCGCTGGTCAGTGCGGACTCGGTGGGCCGAAGGGCCTGTTTCCGTGCAATATCTCTAAACTAAACTAAAAAACAAAGGAAGAAGGGCTCCGACCCGTAACGTCACCAATTATTTTTCTCCACAGATGCTGGCTGATGTGCTGAGATTGTCTGAGAGAAGCGCTGACCATCTGAGAGAAGCCTTTAAAATCCTTAAGCCGGGATTGTTAGCAATTTGGAAGTGGCAATCAACTTGGCTGCTTAGTTAATTCAGAACACAAACTATCGTCACTCGTTCACACTGCCTGACAACCAAGCCCTTCGTCACCAGGAAGGTTTTTTAGTTTTTGTTTATTGTTTAGTTTTAGAGATACATCGCGGAAACAGGCCCTTCGGCCCACCGAGTCTGCACCGACCAGCGATCCCTGCACATTAACATTATTCTACACACACTAGGGACAATTTACACATACACCAAGCCAATTAACCTACAAACCTGCACGTCTTTGGAGTGTGGGAGGAAATCGGAGCACCCGGAGAAAACCCACGCGGGTCACGGAGAGAACGTACAAACTCCGCACAGGCAGCACCCGTAGTCAGGATGGAACCCGGGTCTCCGGTGCATCACGCGCTGTAAGGCAGCAACTCTACCGCTGCACCACCAGGGCTGCCAAGGAAGGCCAAGGATAGCGGGTGTCAGCTTGCTCTGCAGGTCCAACCTCCACACCATTCTGACATGGATAATTGCCGATGCTCTCCACCTGGTTCACCGTGGCTGAGACTAAATCCTGAGGGACTGCGGCACCTCAAGGCTCTGACTTGTTACCACCTTGACAAGAATAAATAGCCAGTGAGGGTCACACCCTATAAATAAACTAACGTTAATTAAACGGGCACTTCCCCGTCCGCACTTGTGTCACATTGATCAAAGTCATGGGTAGGCTGCCAAGTGGTTGTTGCCACCAAACCCTCAGGTGAAAGCCAAAGGGAATTTGGTTTGCATCTTTTAGTTTAGTTTAGTTTACAGATGCAGCGTGGAAACAAGCCCTTCGGCCCACCGAGTCCGCGCCGACCAGCGATCCCCGCACACGAGCACTATCCTACACACCAGGGACAATTTACAATTATACCAAAGCCAATTAACCTACAAACCTGTAAGATTTTGGAGTGTGGGGGGAACTGGTGATCCCGGAGAGAGCTAGATAGAGCTCTTAAGGATAGCAGAGTCAGGGGGTATGGGGAGAAGGCAGGAACAGGATACTGATTGAGAATGATCAGCCATGATCACATTGAATGGTGGTGCTGGCTCGAAGGGCCGAATGGCCCATTCCTGCACCTATTGTCTATTGTCTATAAAACCCACGAAGAGCACTGGGAGAATTTCCAAACTCCGTACTGATAAGCACCTGTTTTAATTTATTGTCACGTGTACTGAGGTACAGTGAAAAACCTTTGCTTTGCGCTATCCAGTCAGCGGAAAGACAACACATGATTACGATTGAGCCATTTGCAGCGTGTAGATACATGATAAGGGAATCGAGGCCTGGACACATCTGAGAGGAGTTTAAGAAAACCGTAGTTAAAGTAAGAAATGGTGCTGCAGGAGTAGACCCGGTGCTTTTATTTTGTGCGGGTACGATGTACTTAGGGTTGCCAACTTCCTCACTCCCAAATAAGGGACAAAGGGTGACGTCACCGCCCCGCGCCCCACGTGACCTCACCCAGACAGCGGCCACGTGCTCCCGCTCCACCAATGGCGGCCGCTGCAGGAGTTGTGGAACGAGCAAATGGAACTTGAAAAACAAGTTAACGGAGGAAACCAAGCTTAACTGGGTCCAAGTTTTTCCCATGGCCCTTTTTACTCTGCGTGTTACTCTCCATTCCTCCACGCAGTTAACCCCTGTGGAAGTAATGTACAGAAGACCCTCCCTGGTGGGCCTCAGAGAATGTTGAAATAACTTACGATCTCCATGCCTTAGATGAGCGCCTGTTAGCGTACATGCAAGGGTTAAAACTGTTTACTCGCTGGAATTTAAAAGATTGAGGGGGGATCTTATAGAAACTTACAAAATTCTTAAGGGGTTGGACAGGCTAGATGCAGGAAGATTGTTCCCGATGATGGGGAAGTCCAGAACAAAGGGTCACAGTTTAAGGATAAGGGGGAAGTCTTTTAGGACCGAGATGAGAAAAAAAAAATTCACACAGAGAGTGGTGAATCTGTGGAATTCTCTGCCACAGAAGGTAGTTGAGGCCAGTTCATTGGCTACATTTAAGAAGGTTAGATGTGGCCCTTGTGGCTAAAGGGATCAGGGGGTATGGAGAGAAGGCAGGTACGGGATACTGAGTTGGATGATCAGCCATGATCATATTGAATGGCGGTGCAGGCTCGAAGGGCCGAATGGCCTACTCCTGCACCTATTTTCTATGTTTCTATGAAACCATTTTGTGTTGACGATGGCAGACATTTTAAGCTGAATATGCTCCTGTGGGAAGTCGGCCTTCATGGTACCAGACACCTGCAGATAAGAAGTTGTTTCTCAGGGTTTGTTGAGGACAGGACATTCCAATGTCCTGAACTAGATCCTATGGTGTCTCCTTATCGCCCAACGGTACCTCTCTAATCATCTTAGCTATGCAACTCCTCTTTACTCCTGTCTGACTCCCTAACACAATTAAAGGAACTATACCTTTGATTTAAACCAGCATCTGCAGTTTTTTTTCTCCCTATAATTTGCGACTGGATCTGTGTTAGTGTTAATGCTGCATGTACGTTATTGTCGTCGCTGAAACAGCGACAACTCTTCAAAGTTCCCTCTCTGCTGCAAACATCAGGCTAATTCCAGATCACCAAAGACGCCAGATATGTGTGGATAGTTTACACTTGCTGTCCAGCCCTCTGCTTCTCACCGGCATCCCACATTTTCTTGGCCGGGGAGCAGAGTGGGTGGAAGAACATGATTTCCTCTCTGTGATCACCACGGCGAAGGAACGCACAGATGCTTTTGTTCACACATGTTGCCAGCTGCCTGCTGGATGTGTGCTTGGCCTGTGCACGCAGGGAGACCGGCTTGCAATAACATACCAAGGGGCGGGCGAGAAGCAGGAGAAACCAGCAATGATAAAAATGCCAGCAGCTTTTTGGAACAGTGGTCTTCCTCTTCTCCTTTCGTGTCCATCATCCACGTTTCAAATGTTACATCACTGTCATCGTCCGTCCTGAAAAGGGCGCAAGCTTCCGGCGACAATCAGTGGGATCCATCGCAATATACAATATATCTTTATTGTCATTGTACAGGGGTACAACGAGATTGGGAATGCGCCTCCCATACGATGCAATAATTTAATTAGCTAGTCAGTATGATTTATACAACCCAATGAAACAAATTGGAACAGTTTTAAAACAGAATAAAGTGCAAGTAGATCTGTGCCGGATCACTGTGTGATGTGACCATCCGGCTCAGCAGGACCGGTTCATAGCAGCTATGGCCCTGGGGATGAAGCTGTTCCTGAGTCTGGAGGGGCGGGCGTAGAAGACCTTGTATCGTCTGCCCGATGGAAGGAGTTCGAACAGACTGTTGCAGGGGTGTGAAGAGTCTTTGTGGATGCTGGTGGCTTTTCTGAGGCATCGTGTGTTGTAGATGCCCTCCAAGGCTGGTAGCTGTGTATGGTGGTAGCAGAATTAGCTCAGGACACTTCCAGTTTCCAGCCCCGTGACCTGGACGCTTCTGCTATGGGGCCAGAACAGTGTTCATTTCCCCCAATCTCCAGAGAGTAGCGGCACAGTGCAGGGATAAGCAGAGCATTGAATCAGCAGGTTTAATATTCAGCTTGCCTTCAGTTAGTTGGAGACACAGTCTGAGCTCACACACTGACCTTGTATACAGAGACAGATGTGCAGATGCTGGTTATACACAAAATGCTGGAGTAACTCAGCGGGACAGGCAGCATCTCTGGAGAGAAGGAATGGGTGACGTTTCAGGTCAAGACCCTTCTTCAGACTGGTATACAAATGGTGGCGGCCCGCTGTAGACGACCATGGCATGGTTGTGCATTAGGGTTGCCAACTGTCCCGTATTAGCCGGGACATCCTGTATTTTGAGCTATATTGGGGTTTTTTAGTTTAGAGATACAGCGCGGAAACAGGCCTTTCGGCCCACCGGGTCCGCGCCGCCCAGCGATCCCCACACATTAACACTATCCTACACCCACTAGGGACAATTTTTACATTTACCCAGCCAATTAACCTACAAACCTGTACGTCTTTGGAGTGTGGGAGGAAACCGAAGATCTCGGAGAAAACCCAAGCAGGTCACGGGGAGAACATACAAACTCCATACAGACAGCGCCCGTAGTCAGGATCGAACCTGAGTCTCCGGCGCAGCATTCGCTGTAAGGCAGCAACTCTACCGCTGCGCCACCGTGCTGCGTTTGTCCCGTACGGGACCACCCTTGTCCCGTATTAGGCCCGGGGGACGCTGTAGGTCACGACACTGTAGGCCCCGATGCTGTAGGCCCCGACACTGTAAGCCCAGACCCTGTAGGCCCCGACACTGTAGACCCAGACCCTCTAGGCCCAGACCCTGTAGGACCCGACGCTGTAGGCCCCGACGCTGTAGGCCCAGACCCTGTAGGTCCTGACACTGTAAGTACTGACACTGTAGGCCCCGACACTGTAGGCCCCGACACTGCAGACCCCGACACTGTAGGCCCCGACACTGCATACCCCGACACTGTAGGCCCCGACACTGTGGGCCCCGACACTGTGGGCCCCGACACTGTAGGTCCTGACAGTTTAGGTCCCAACACACTCTAGGTTTCCGACATTTTAGCTCCAGACAGTCTAGGTCAGGAGGCCCGGGCACCGCCTGATGGAGGTTACATAACAACCCTCCTCCCGGCCTCGAGCGGCCACCGTTGGTGGAGCGGGAGCACGTGGCCGCTGGCTGGGTGAGGTCATGTGGGGCGCGGGGCGGTGATGTCACCGTGTCCCGTATTTGGGAGTGAGATAGTTGGCAACCCATATTGTGCAGTCTCATGTCTTGTGGGATCCAGTGTGGCCCAGGAGAGCAATGCGTGAGCCACACACATGGGAACAGTGGGGGGGCACATGAAGGCCACTATGGGGGGATTTAAGGCCGCAGCCTTCCTCCTGTCTCCGGCACTAACCAATCGGCTTCAGCGATTGTCCTCAACGCTGCTGACAGCCTTCCCTGTGGTTGTACGCCAGTCAGCCCTGTCACTGGCATGGGTTGCCAGTTCTTTTGGGGCTGGGTACGCCTGCTGGAGGTGGTCCTCGATGCAGTCTTTGACAACATGAACATATGCTGAGCGTTTGAACGCACTGGGCCTGTACTCGCTGGAGTTTAGAAGGTTGAGGGGGGACCTCATTGAAACTTACAGAACAATGAAAGGCACAGATAGAGTGGATGTGGAGAGGATGTTTACATTGGTGGGAGAGTCTAGGACCAGAGGTCAAAGCCTCAGAATTAAAGGGGGCTCTTTTAAAAACATAGAAACATAGAAAATAGGTGCAGGAGGAGGCCATTCGGCCCTTCGAGCCCGCACCGCCATTCAATATGATCATGGCTGATCATCCAACTCAGTATCCTGTACCTGCCTTCTCTCCATACCCCCTGATCCCTTTAGCCACAAGGGCCACATCTAACTCCCTCTTAATTATAGCCAATGAACTGGCCTCAACTACCTTCTGTGGCAGAGAATTCCACAGATTCAACACTCTCTGTGTGAAAAAAAACGTTCTCATCTCGGTCCTAAAAGACTTCTCCCTTAATCCTTAAACTGTGACCCCTTGTTCTGGACTTCCCCAACATCGGGAACAATCTTCCTGCATCTAGCCTGTCCGACCCCTTAAGAATATTGTAAGTTTCTATAAGATCCCCCCTCAATCTTCTAAATTCCAGCGAGTACAAGCCGAGTCTATCCAATCTTTCTTCATATGAAAGTCCTGCCATCCCAGGAATCAATCTGGTGAACCTTCTCTGTACTCCCTCTATGGCAAGAATGTCTTTCCTCAGATTAGGAGACCAAAACTGTACGCAATACTCCAGGTGTGATCTCACCAATGCCCTGTACAACTGCAGCAGAACCTCCCTGCTCCTATACTCAAATCCCCTCGCTATGAATGCCAACATACCATTCGCTTTCTTCACTGCCTGCTGCACCTGCATGCCTACTTTCAATGACTGGTGTCCCACGACACCCAGGTCTCGTTGCATCTCCCCTTCTCCTAATCGGCCACCAGGAGGTGAGGAGGAACTTCTTTAGTCAGAGGGTAGTTAATCGGTGGAACTCATTGCCACAGAGGGCTGTGGAGGCCAAGTCAGTAGATATTTTTAAGGCAGATTAGGAGATTCTTGATTTGAATGGGTGTCAAGGGTTATGGGGAGAAGGCAGGAAATGGGATTGGGAGGCAGAGGTCAGCCATGATTGAATGGCGGAGTGGACTCGATGGGCCGAATGGCCTAATTCTACTCCTATAACTTGTGTAGTTGTGAACCATTTCTTTGGGAGGCCTGGGTTCCTTTGACCCTGTGACTGAACTGTGTTCAGGAGTTGACGGGATTCATCCGTCCGGATCACCCGGCCTGTCCATCGAAGCTGAGCCTTCACGTTCCAGATGGAGATTTGTGCATGGGATTGACTGAGTGATGTGACGAATGCACATTGTGTGTTAAATAAAAGCAGGTACAAATCTGGTATTGCAATGAAAGTGAATACCCTGGAGCAAAGCAATATGCAGGCAGTAGGGAAAAAAAACTGCAGATGCTGGTAAACTCTAAGGTAGACACAAAAGTGTGTCTACTCAGTGGAGTAACTCAGCGGGTCAGGCAGCATCACGGGAGAGAAGGAATGGATGACGTTTCGGGTCGAGACCCTTCTTCAGACTGATGTCAGGGGAGGGGGCGGGACAAAGGTAGAATGTAGTCGGAGACAGGAAGGAAGACTAGTGAGAGAACTGGGGAGGGGATAGAGAGGGAAAGCAGGGACTATCTGAAGTAATGCATACAGTATATATCTCTCGTTTCCCTTATCCCTAACCAGTCTGAAGAAGGGTCTCGACCCGAAACGTCACCCATTCAATAGACAATAGACAATAGGTGGAGGAGTAGGCCATTCGGCCCTTTGAGCCAGCACCGACATTCAATGTGATCATGGCTGATCATTCTCAATCAGTACCCCGTTCCTGCCTTCTCCCCATACCCCCTGACTCCGCTATCCTTAAGAGCTCTATCCAGCTCTCTCTTGAATGCATTCAGAGAATTGGCCTCCACTGCCTTCTGAGGCAGAGAGTTCCACAGATTTACAACTCTCTGACTGAAAAAGTTTTTCCTTCTCTCCAGAGTCTCGCTGAGTTACTCCAGCTTTTTGTGTCTGTCTAAAGCAGTGTGGAAGTTTTCTAAGGAGGAGGGTGGGGGAGAACTGAAGAACGAAGCCAAGAGGAATATGTGGGAGTTAGACTGAGCCCCCTCAGCCCCCTGTGTCCACACCAGCCTCTCTAATCACGGCACAGGACAAATTAATGGAAACTCTTTTTTTTTAACCTTCAGTTTCTTTCCCCTGCAAAGAGACCGTGGAAACACAGATGTCAGCACCTGATTACAGGGCTTTAGGTAACGTGTGCTGACATTCAAGGCAGCATTTGCACAAATATAATCAATTGTCTCAGACTTGTTCGTTAAAAGTCTGGCCAAACCAATGCATTCACTCATGGCAAAGAATAAAAAATGCCCTAAAATAATAAGCAACATCTACATTTACCGCCCAATCTTGCCTCTTCAGTTGAGTACAAATCCCCCAGATATTTGGAATGATGGGACATTTTTGTAATAGGGATACAGCACGGATACAGGCCCTTCAGCCCACACAGTCCGTGCCGACCGGCGATCCCCGCACACCAGCACTATCCTACACACACTAGGGAAAATTAACATTTACACCAAGCCAATTAACCTACAAACCTGTACGTCTTTGGCATGTGGGAGGAAAGCGAAGATCTCTGAGAAAACCCATGCGGTCACGGTTGAGAACGTACAAACTCTGCACAGACAGCACCCGTAGTTGGGATTGAACCCGGGTCTCTGGGGCTGCAAACGCTGTAAGGCATCAACTCTACCGCTGCACCACCTTCAATAGACAATAGACAATAGACAATAGGTGCAGGAGTAGGCCATTCAGCCCTTCGAGCCAGCACCGCCATTCAATGCTATCATGGCTGATCACTCTCAATCAGTACCCCGTTCCTGCCTTCTCCCCATACCCCCTCACTCCGCTATCCTTAAGAGCTCTATCCAGCTCTCTCTTGAAAGCATCCAACGAACTGGTCTCCACTGCCTTCTGAGGCAGAGAATTCCACACCTTCACCACTCTCTGACTGAAAAAGTTCTTCCTCATCTCCGTTCTAAATGGCCTACCCCTTATTCTTAAACTGTGGCCCCTTGTTCTGGACTCCCCCAACATTGGGAACATGTTTCCTGCCTCTAATGTGTCCAATCCCCTAATTATCTTATATGTTTCAATAAGATCCCCCCTCATCCTTCTAAATTCCAGATCCATCAAGATCTGGCTCTCTGGAGATACAAGGAAGTGCATATGTTGGAATCTTGAGAAAAGCACCATGTTCTGGAGTAACTCAGTGGCTCAGGCAGCGTAGATACCCCACTGAGTTATTCCAGCACTCTGTGTTTCACTCAAGGTTCCAGCATCTGCAGTTCAACGATATTATGTATATATATATATGTATATTATGATTTCCCATCATAATATACATATATATATATACATAATATACATATATATATAATATACATATATATATATATTAGATGCACAGAATCTCTTGCCCAGAGTAGGGGAATCGAGGACCAGAGGACATAGGTTTAAGGTGAAGGGGAAAAATATTTAATAGGAATCTGAGGGGTAACTTTTTCACACAAAGGGTGGTGGGTGTGTGGAACAAGGGGCCAGAGGAGGTAGTTGGGACCATCCCAAAGTTTAAGAAACAGTTAGACAGGTACATGGATAGGACAGGTTTGGAGGGATATGGACCATGCGCAGACAGGTGGGTCTAGTGTAGCTGGGACATTGTTGGCCGGTGTGGGCAAGTTGGGCTGAAGGGCCTGTTTCCACACTGTATCACTCTATGACTCTATGACTCAATGACTATATATATATATATCTATAGAACTATAGTACTCTGTAAACATGATCATCAACAACAAAAAGAGATCACTATATATATATATATCTCGTCTGAAGTCTTTTTGTTGATGATTATCATGTTTATGGAGGACTATGAAGGGTCCTGACTCAAAATGTCTCCAATCATTTTTCTCCAGAGATGCTGCCTTACCCGTTGAGTTATTTATTATGAGCATTTTGTGTCTATCTGTATGTTAACATATCTGTAGCGCTGCTGCAAGTAAGAATGTTATTGATCGGTTTTGGGACGTGTGACAATAAACCATTCTTGACCCGAGACGGTGTCCAGCTGGTCACCTGCTCTCTGGCCACGCTCTGAACCCAGACTCACTATTAGTAGTATTACACATAATACTATCGCTACTGGAGCCACGTGTATGTCCCCAACACAGACCTGACCCTGATCTGAGAACCTCAGGCAGCCAGCCTCTGCCATGGCCTTGTGTGATCTGGGTCTGGTATGCATGGGTTACCGATATCCAGCCGGCTTTTTCCACCAGCCTAGCAGCCGTTTGCCCGCCTTGTCTTGACTTTTCTTATTCCACAAACGACATGAGCAAGTTTCACAGCTTGTGCTGGAGTAAACATTGCGGTCCTGTCACCCACGGTGGCGCAGCGGTAGAGTTGCTGCCTCACAGCGCCAGGGACACGAATTCAATCTTGACTACGGATGCTGCCTATATGGAGTTTGTACGTTTTCACCGTGACCACGTGGGTTTTCTCCAGGTGCTCCAGTTTCCTCCCACACTCCAGAGACGTGCAGATTTGTAGGTTAATTGGCTTTGGTAATTGGGTAATTGTAAAATTGGTCCCTGGTGTGTAGGATAGTGCTAGTGTAAGGTTGGTCGGCATGGACTGGGTGGGTCGAAGGGCTTGTTTCAGCGCTGAATCTCTAATCCAAACTAAACTAAACTAAAATAAACTAAATATAGACAAAAAATGCTGGAATAACTCAGCGGGACAGGCAGCATCTCTACCATCAGTCTGATGAAGGGTCTCGACCTGAAACGCCACCCATTCCTTCTCTCCAGAGATGCTGCCTGTCCCGCTGAGTTACTCCAGCATTTTAATTTTTTTTAAATTTTTAAAATTTTTTAAAGCATATGTACAAATAATAATAAACGACAAACTGGTTATAGAGTTCATACATAGCTTCAATTTTTAAATTTTTAAAGAAAAAATAAAGATGAAAAGATGCTGGAAAAAAAGACTATAAACTAATAGAGAGAGAGCAAAGAAAAAAGAGAATTACTAACATAAAGATTATGGGGATAGATCCGGGAGTTAATGAGTATAGTTGTACATCCAACCCTAAACTCAAGTTTTAACTTTAGTTTTAAATTTTAGTTTTGTGACAAACCCATTTAATTTTTTTAAAATTCAATAAATGGAGACCATATTTTAAAAAATAGATCTGGTTTGTCAATTAAGGCAAACATTATTTTTTCCAAATGCAAGGTCTCAGTCATTTCCGTAATCCACATTTTAATTGTGGGGGTTACTGGTTTTTTCCAAAATTTAAGTATTAATTTTTTCGCAGTTATTAAACTGTAGTCAAGAAAGCGTCTCTGACTCAGCGTAAAGTTTGTAATGTGTTCTGATAATCGGCGGCACGGTGGCGCAGCGGTAGAGTTGCTGCTTTACAGCGAATGCAGCGCCGGAGACTCAGGTTCGATCCTGACTACGGGTGCTGCACTGTAAGGAGTTTGTACGTTCTCCCCGTGACCTGCGTGGGTTTTCTCCGAGATCTTCGGTTTCCTCCCACACTCCAAAGACGTACAGGTATGTAGGTTAATTGGCTGGGTAAATGTAAAAAAAATAAAAATTGTCCCTAGTGGGTGTAGGATAGTGTTAATGTACGGGGATCGCTGGGCGGCACGGACTTGGAGGGCCGAAAAGGCCTGTTTCCGTATATATGATATGATATGATATGATAATCCTAAAATTATTAATTTTGGATCTAAATCCAGTTGGTTATCGATAACTTTAGAAATGATTTTTAAAATATCGATCCAAAAATGTTGCATGTTTGTACAAGTCACAAAAGTGTGAGTTAAATTGGCTTCTTGAATTTGACATTTATCACAAATAGGAGAGATACTTGGGAAGATCCTGTTTAATTTTGTCTTCGAATAATGTAGTCTGTGTAATATTTTAAATTGTATTAATGAGTGTCTAGTGTTTAACGAGCATTGATGTATGTGTTGTAAACTTTCGTCCCATATGTCTTGCGTTATGGGTTGAGCCAATTCGTTATGAGTTACTCCAGCATTTTGTATCTACCTTCGGTTTAAACCAGCATCTACAGTTCCTTCCTACACAAAACTAAACGAAACTAAACACAATGGGCTGTTCATCACCTGCAGCGAGCATTTCTGGTGCTGCTACAATGTCGTCTTGAATGTCGACAGCACATAAAACTCTCTTGTTAACTACATCAGTTTATTTCGGGAGGATGTTACACATTACCGCCAGATCACGATGAACTGCCACAGATGTCATTCTTGGCACCGACCAATATGGGAGATGAAGATATGTTGCAGACAGGAGTTTGAGGAACTTCTCCAATGAAGTTGCAACCCCTCACAACTGTTCCAGAGATTCAACTAGGAAATCTCTGAGAGAGGTAGAATTAAGCCCACAACGCCATCATGAAAACGGACCTTCATGGTCTGGTCAAGATCCTTGCACTTACAACAAGTGCGACTTGGAAATGGCGCCAAGCTGAGGACTCTGTATACAGTACATTCGTGTTAGGTCAATACAGACACAGTACGTGTGCTACTGCTATACGCGTGTACTGTACCTGAGATGCTTATCTAAGATGTATCTAAGTGCTTATGTGCAGTCATACTTGTACTGAACTGTAAACAAAAATGCATTTCACTGTACAGACGCTCCTCAGCTTTCCGATGGGGATCCGTTCCGAGAAACCCATTGGAAACCGAAAGTATTGTAAGTCGAAATGCATTGAAAACGCACGATCATGTGGGCGGTAACGTGGAAAGCTGGGGGTCACTGCCATTTGCACCACCGCAAAGTCGAAACATCGTCAGCTGAGGAGTGCCTGTACCTTGGTATGGGGGACAAATAAAGTTCCACATCAACTCTCTGAGTCACGATGCAGAATTTTGACCTAAAACGTCATCACCAAGGAGTGGGATGTAACGGCAGCACATTGCTTCAGGAGGACAGGTCGTTACGATAGATGTTGTCTTCTTGAGGCAGCGCCTCGTGTCGAGAGCTCTGTTTGTGATGGTCAGGGCTGAGTCCATCACTCTTGACAGCCTCTTTTGTTCCTGTGCATTGGGCTTGCCCTTCCAGGCCATGATACCACCAGTCATGATGCAATCTGTTCCTCCCAACACCCTCCCATCAACGCACTTTGCCACTTACCTACCTACATCTGACGTTCACCAATGAACCAATCCTCACATTTTTGAGAGGAAACCGGAACACCTGGAGGAAGCCCACATGGTCACAGGGAGAACGTACAAACTCCACCCAGTCAACACTGAGGATCAGCGGATCCCCTTCTCCTCTTTCTGCTGGCTCTCTCGCTCCACACACCCGACCATCCTGTTTAGCCTCCATGGATGCTGCTTGGCCTGATGAACAAACCCAAACGGTTTGTTTTATTTTACTCTCCACGGTTATCCAGCGCCCCATTTGGTCACCACAACACTCGTTCCCATCTGCAGAGGGAATGCAGGTGCACTCAAATCTCCTCCGCTTTGCCAAGTATCACATCATTAATAATAGAAATTCCTTCCTTTCCCCTTCAGACAACTGAGCACACAGATATCCTGCCCACAAAACAAAAATGAACTCAGCCTGTGGCGAAGTCACTGTTTTAAAGCAAGGATTATATTTTCGAGCTTCAGTAAATTGTAAGAGTTTACAAACACTACCAGGGAAATGAATGGAGTGAGTAAAGTACAAAGCGCTGGAAGAACTCAGCGGGTCAGGCAGCATCTGCGGAAGGAATAGACAGACAACGTTTCAGGTAGTGACCCTTCTTGAATGAATGAATGAATGAATGAATGAATGAATGAATGAATGAGTGAATGATTGATTGAATGAATGAATGAATACTTTATACTTTATTGTCACTTGTGACAATTCACGGTGAAATTATTTGTTTTGCATAATCAAGGTATGCAAAGAGTGTCCACCGACAATGAGGGGGGACCTCATTGAAACTTATAAAATAGTGAAAGGCTTGGATACAGTGGAAGTGGTGAGGACGGTTCCACTAGTGGGAGAGCCTGGGACTAGAGGTCACAGCCTCAGAATTAAAGGCTGTTCCTTTAGGAAGGAGATGAGAAAAAACTTTTTCACCCAGAGAGTTGTGAATTTGTGGAATTCTCTGCCACAGAGGGCAGTGGAGGCCAATTCACTTGATGAATTTAAAAGAGAGTTAGATACAGCTCGAGGGGCTAGCGGAACCAGGGGATATGGGGAGAAGGCAGGCACGGGTTACTGATACTGGATGATCAGCCATGATCACAATGAATGGCGGTGCTGGCTCAAGTGGCCAAATGACCTTCTCCTGCACCTATTTTCTATGTTTCTATGAATTTCTTTAGTCGTCAGGGGGTGAATCTGTGGAATTCTTTGCCACAGAATCCTGTGGAGGCCAAGTCAATGGATATTTTTGAGGCAGAGTTAGATAGATTCTTGATTAGTGCAGGTGTCAGGGGTTATGGGGAGAAAGCAGCAGAATGGGGTCAGGAGGGAGAGATAGATCAGCCATGATTGAATGGCGGAGTGGACTTGATGGGCCGAATGGCCTAATTCTGCTCCTATTACTTATGACCTTATGATCTTATGACAAAGTTAGAAAGTAACTTTCAGTATGACTTCAGCCTCTGAAACATCGTTGGAAGGAATAAGGTGTCAGAAGAAGCAGCTCGACCTGAGACGTTGTCTGTCCATTTCCTCCACAGATGCCGCCTGACCATCTACATTCCTCCAGACTTTTGCTTTTTGGCTCAGGATTCCTGCATCTGCAGGCTGTTGAATCTCCATTGGAAGGACTGAGATGTAGGCCTGAATAATTTTGCCTGACCTCAAACCAACTAAAGTAAAACCAGAAAAACACTCACAGTAAACACTCAGTAGGTCGGGCAGCAACTGTGGAAGGGAATTAGGGTTAGTGGAGACACAAGGTACTGCACATGTTGGTTTGGGTATAACTCTGACCTAGGTAGACACAAAATGCTGGAGAAACTCAGCGGGACAGGCAGCATCTCTGGAGAGAGGGAACGGGTGATGTTTTGGGTCGAGACCCTTCTTCAGACCCGAAACGGCGCCCATTCCTTCTCTCCAGAGATGCTGCCTGTCCCACTGACAGGCATTTCCGCCTCCAACATTTTGTGTCTACCTTCGATTTAAACCAGCATCTGCAGTTCTTTCCTACACACTCTGACCTACGGTGTGGAGTTTGCACGTTCTCAGTGACCGCATCGGTTTTCTCCAGGTGCTCCAGTTTCCTCCTACATCCCAATGACTGGCGAGTTTGCAGGTTAATTCTGCAAATTGTCCCTAGTGTTTAGGGAGTGGCTGATAAAGTAGGATAATATAGAACTAGTATGAATGGGTGATCAAGGGTTGGCACAGACTCGATGGACCAAAGGGCCTGTTTCCATGCTGTATCTCGAAACTAAACTACCTGCCCAAATGTCTTTTAAATGTTATTATTGTACCTGTGTCAATAACACAGTTTGTTCTATGTACCCACCACCCTCTGTGTGGAAGATGGAACTGCAGATGCTGGTTTAGACGCAAAATGCTGGAGTAACTCAGGAGAAGGAATGGGTGATATTTCGGGTTGAGACCCTTCTTCAGACTATTAGTTGGGTCCTGCCATGACTTTCCCCTGACGCTCACCCGAAACATCACCTACTCCTCCTATCCAGAGATGCTGCCTGTCGGGCTCAGTTTCTCTGGTATTTTGTGTCTATCTCTGTGTGGAAGAGTTGACCATCAGCCAATAGACAATAGACAATAGGTGCAGGAGGAGGCCATTCAGCCCTTCGAGCCAGCACCGCCATTCAATGTGATCATGGCTGATCATTCTCAATCAGTACCCCGTTCCTGCCTTCTCCCCACACCCCCTGACTCCGCTATCCTTAAGAGCTCTATCTAGCTCTCTCTTGCCAGCTATTCTTCTGAGCTGGTCTGGTTATCTTGTGACTCCAAAGATGCCAACTTACCGGGCACTAAACTGGCCTTGGCAGCAGTTCAGCGGGCAACACGGGGTGAACCATAAATCCTGGCCATCCCAGTGATTGCTCTCTCCCCTGACTGAATAAAACCTTGCCATGTTTCAACTGATTCTTCCACACTGGGTGCCTGCTGCCTGTGTGTGGTGAGGATGTGCAACACAGCTTCCATTTAACACTTAAAGAAAGCTGTGTGGTGGAGTGACGGAGATCAGGATTAAGCACAGTTTCTTTGGAGATGGCCTGTATGGTCTATAACTGTGCAGGAACAAAAACTGCAGATGCTGGTTAAAATCGAAGGTAGACACAAAATGCTGGAGTAACTCAGTGGGACCGCCCCCTCCCCTGACATCAGTCTGAAGAAGGGTCTCGACCCGAAACATCATCCATTCCTTCTCCCACCCAAGATGCTGCCTAACCCGCTGAGTTACTCCAGCATTTTGTGTCTATGTATGGTCTTATTACTGTGTCGTTCGTCTCTTCCTGACCTCTCTGCATACCTGGTGCGCTATAAAGAAACAACTTACCTTTGTACAATAATGCCTGAACATTAGTCTGAGGAAGGGTCCCGACCTGAAACGTCATCCATCCATTTTCTTCAGAGGTACTGCCTGACCCGTTGAGTTACTCCAGCACCTTAGCGTCCATTTTCGGTATAAACCAGCATCTGCCGTTCTTTGTTTCTACAGATGCCAGAACATTTGTGACTTTAGAGCTTTGGAGATACAGCATGGAAACAGGCCCTTCAGCCCACCGAGTCTACGCTGACCATTGATCGCCTGTCCACACTAGTTCTATGTTATTCCACTCGATCATCCACTTCCTACACACCAGGAACAATTTACAGAGAGCCAATTAACCTAAACGTCCACATGTCTGGGTGATGTGGGGGGAAACTGGAGCGCCCGGAAGAAACCAACCCAAGCGGTCAGAGGGAGAGCGTGCAAACTCTACACAGGCAGAACCCGAGGTCAAGATCGAACCCCCTGGTCTCTGGTGGTGTGAGGCAGCAGCTCAACCCGCTGCGCCACTGTGCCGCCCTTGAGATGATACCTGGTGCTTAGCAGGGACACTAGCAATGGAAACCTGCCCACCAATAAATAAACTATTGGGGCATGTGGTAATAATTATGGCAAAGAAGGATGTTTTAAGGAGAAATTTATAGGAGGAGAAAGATGGAGAGGTTTGCAGAGGGATTTCTTGGGTTTACTGATCAGGCAGTTTAAGTTCAGCTGTAGATGTTCTGCCAAACACTGAGAGGGAAATGAGCTTTGGCCAATTAACCTACAGAACAGAGCGTCAGGGATGTGGGAGGAAATCAAAGCTCCCAGGGGCAATTCATGCAGTCACTGAGAGAACGTGCAAACACCATACAGACAGCACCAGAGGTCAGGTTGCTGGAGTTGGGAGGCAGTGACATTACCAGCTACGCCACCGTGCCACCATAAGGATGCCCATTGCTTTAGTGTGGCACGGTGGCACAGCGGTAGAGTTGCTGCCTCGCAACGCCAGAGGCCCGGGTTCCATCCTGACTATGGGTGCTGTCTGTACGGAGTTTGTACGTTCTCCCTGTGACCGCCTGAAAAGTGGAGAAATTAGCGGTATGAATATTGATTTCCCTGACTTCAAGTAACCCTTACATTCCCTCCCTCTCCATCCCTCTCCCACCCTAGACCTACGACTAGTTTCACTGTCCTCTGATTAATTTTACCGATCGTATGCCTCCTTGTCACCTTCCCCTCGGCTAACAATGAACCGTTCTACATTTCCTTGATCAGCGTCTGCTTTGATCTGTTGTTTTCACACCTTATCCTTCTACACTTCTAGCCTCCATCTCCCCTGACTCTCAGTCTGAAGAAGGGCCTCGACCCGAAACGTCACCCATTCCTTCCCTCCAGAGGTGCTGCCTGTCCCGCTGAGTTACTCCAGCATTTTGTGTCTATCTTTGGTGTAAACCAGCATCTGCAGTTCCTTCCTACACATGTCAAGAGACTGAATGTTCTCTGCAGAGTCCTTGTAATAAATGTCCATGTGGTTGTGTGAGTTGAGAGCACCTCCCATGGTTTGCCCACAAGATCATACGAGGATACAGACACCACAGTGAAGCCCTGCGGAGCAAACCACAGGCAGGGGTTTTGTGCCTCGACTTCCCAACTTGTGACTGAAAATATGTGAGTGGTGGGAGCATTGGCTTGTAGGCAGCAGCCTCCCTGAGGAAGCTGGCTGTAGAACAGCTTTGGTCAGTGGGTGGACATCAGAGAGTCCGTGCGGAGTCTCAACACTGGTCTTTGCACAAGAGTCAGGAGTGTTCCATTGTCATATGGCCCAGACTGAACAACAACGTTCTGACTTGCTGCAGCACAACACTGTGTGTAAACAGAGTACTCTTTAAACTATGTAATAAACGAGACAAAAACGTTCAGTACGTACACACACACACACACACACACACACACACACACACACACACACACACACACACACACACACACACACACACACACACACACACACACACACACACACACATATATACACAGACACATACACATACACACATATATCTACAAACACACACACATATATACAGACACATACACACATATATCTACAAACACACACACACACACACACACACACACACACACACACACACACACACACACACACACACACACACACACACACACACACACACACACACACACACACATATATATATAAACACACACACACATTATATATATATAAACACACACACACACACATATATATATATATACACAGACACATACACACACACACACACAAACACAAACACACACACACGCGCACACACACACACATATATATACACAGACACATACACACACACACATATATATATACACACACACATATATATATACACTGACACATACACACACACATATATATATATACACACACACACATATATCTACACACACACACATATACACACATATATACACACACACATATATACACACACATATACACACATATATACATGTATATATACATTTACACACATATATGTACACATGTGTATACATATACACACATATACACAAACACATATACACACACATATATATACATAAATATATATACACACACATATAAATATGTACAAAAAGATGCATCTACACATATTCATCCACACACACACACACACACACACACACACACACACACACACACACACACACACACACACACACACACACACACACACACACACACACACACACACACACACACAACCAGTGACAGTAATGTGTGTGACGTGTGCTAGGCAGGCAGGAGGGTGGTGATTCTCCTGCTGTTTTTCTACCTCAAATACGCTGCGGGGACAGACACACAAAGGTTAAGAGCAGTGGTGGCTTGGCAGTAGGTTAAGAGCGTGATTTGCAACTGGAAATGGATGCGTTTCGCTGCAGTTCATTAGACAAAATAAAAGTAAAATGGCAAAGGTAGTATTTGCAGTGGAATGAGGTCCCGAGTGTGATTTAATTAAGGAGGCTAACCAAGGAACATAATTGAAGGATAATTCATAGCAGGAGAGCTTGGAATCATGGATTCCAGGGTTCTGTAGGAAGTTAGGGACGTGCCAGTGATCCTGGTGACCATGTGTGCAGGAAGTCTCTCCAGCTGTGGCTACTGGGACTGGAGCTGCAGATGGATTCACATTGGAACAGGCGGCAGCTGAAATACTCTTGGATAATGCGTTTAGTGATGTGGTCGCACTTTGGGCAAGTGGCAGGAAGGGAATGGGCGACCACCAGGCAGAGCCAAGGTACTCTGGAAGCCCCCCCTCCCCAGCAGACATCCTGCTCTGGGGGCCACTGGAGAAGATGGTCACTCAAGGGCCAGGTTTGAGGCACCATGGGTGGTTTTTGTGCTGAGAATGGAGGGAAAAGACTGGTTCATGAGCTGCACGGTGGCACAGCGGTAGAGTTGCCGCCTTTCAGCGGCAGAGATCCAGGTTCGATCCTGACTACGGGCGCTTGTCTGTATGGAGTTTGTGCGTTCTCCCCATGACCACGTGGGTTTTCTCCGGGTGCTCCGGTTTCCTCCCACATCAGGAAGACGTGTGGATTTGTAGTTTAATTTGCCCTCTCCAAATTGTCCCCAGTGTGTACGGAGTGGATGAGAAATTGGGATAACATAGAACTAGTGTGGACGGGTGATCAACCATCTGAAGATAGACAAAATATTGGAGTAACTCAGCGGCTCAGGCAGCACCTCAGGAGAAAAGGAATACCATCCATCCCAACCATTGACCATGGCTGCTTTGCTTTGTTCTGTACCATCTCATATCTCTAGTTTCCACCAGGTCGAGACTCTTCATCAGACTGAGAGTCAGGGAGGGGAAACTAGAGGCATGAGTATATACAGAACAAAGCAAAGTAGCAATGGTCAATGGTTAGTATGGATGGTGGGCCGAAGGGCCTGCTTCCATGCTATATCTCTAAACTAAAATTAAAACTAAACCTTCAATATTGGTCGTGTTGCATGCAGTTGTGTTAATGTCTCCTTTTGACCGACACCTTACATCAGCTTAACCAGTTGGGTCTGAAGAAGGGTCTCGACCCGAAACGTCACCCATTCCTTCTCTCCTGAGATGCTGCCTGACCTGCTGAGTTACTCCAGCATTTTGTGAATAAATTGGTTCATTTCAGTGTTCGTTGTGGAAACCTGCAGTGTACAAAATCCTCTCCATATTCTTCAGAGATGCTGAAGATGGACACAAATTGCTGGAGTAACACAGTGGCTCAGGCAACATCTTCTGGAGAAAAGGAATGGGTGATGGAACATGATGCTGGGGCTGGTGGTGGTGGAGGCAGATACGATAGTGGTGTTTAAGAGGCTTTTCGATAGGCACATGGATATGCAGGGAATGGAGGGGTATGGATCGCATGCAGGCAGGAGAGATCAGGCATCATGTTCAGCACAGACATTGTGGGCCGAAGGGCCTGTTTGCGTGCCGTACTGTTCCCCTCCCCATCGGGCAAAAGGTACAGAAGTATGAAAACGCACACCTCCAGATGCAGGGACAGTTACTTCCCGGCTGTTATCAAGCAAATAAACCATCCTACCGCAACCAGAGAGCAGTGCTGAACTACTATCTACCTCATTGGTGACCCTCGGACTATCCTTGATCGCACTTTGCTGCCTTTACCTTGCACTAAACGTTATTCCCTTATCCTGTATCTGCACACTGTGAATGGCTCGATTGTAATCATGTATTGTCTTTCCCGTGACTGGTTAGCGTGCGACAAAAGCTTTTCACTGTACCTGGTGAGTGGTACGTGTGCCTGGTGAGAGGTACGTGTACCTGGTGAGTGGTACGTGTGCCTGGTGAGAGGTACGTGTACCTGGTGAGTGGTACGTGTACCTGGTGAGAGGTACGTGTACCTGGTGAGCGGTACGTGTACCTGGTGAGCGGTACGTGTACCTGGTGAGCGGTACGTGTACCTGGTGAGCGGTACGTGTACCTGGTGAGTGGTACGTGTACCTGGTGAGTGGTACGTGTACCTGGTGAGCGGTACGTGTACCTGGTGAGTGGTACGTGTACCTGGTGAGTGGTACGTGTACCTGGTGAGCGGTACGTGTACCTGGTGAGTGGTACGTGTACCTGGTGAGTGGTATGTGTACCTGGTGTACACGTGACAATAAACTGAATTGAACTGTTCTTTGTTCTACGTTCTACAAAACATGGTGCCTGACTGGGAAGGAGCTGCCTTGCATGGATGACTCCAGCTGACACCACTGCCTCTGGTGTCATGAAAGATGAGCTGCCCGCTGATTTGTCTGCAATGGGTTGCAGTGAAGGCACTGGCGCGTGACCAACCTGAGTGGGATCATGAGGGGAGTGCTCTGTGGCTGGTCTATATATATCCCTGCATCACCCTCTCAGGCTGACAGAGACAGGTGGGTACTGATACACACATGCACACGCATTCACACACATGCACACACGCACGCACACTCACACACACACATGCACACACGCACACACACACACACACATGCCCACACGCACTCACACTCACACACACATGCACACACTTACACCCACACGCACTCACACACATGCACACACGCACGCACACTCACACACACATGCGCACGCACACTCAAACACACACACTTACACCCACACGCACTCACACACATGCACACGCACACTCACACAAACATACACACACTCACACCCACACGCATGCACACACGCGCATGCATGCACACACGTGCATGCACACTCACACGCATGCACACACGTGCATGCACACTCTCACACACACATGTGCACGCACACTCACACACACATGCACGCACACTCACACACATGCACACACGCATGCACACTCACACACACATGCGCACGCACACTCACACACATACACACACACACCCACACACATGCACACCCATGTACATAGAGACAGGCACATGTACACATTCACGCACACACAAATGTATACACACCCACACACATACTCACACACACGTACACACCCATACACATGCACACACTCACACCCACACTCACTCACACATGCACACCCACACACACAGGCACACACATTCACGCACACGCACATGTACATACACCCACACACACATACACACACATACATACTCACACACACATACACACCCACACACACATGCGCACGCATACATGCACACATGTACAGAGAGACACGCACATGTACACAGATAGGCACACACACACACATGTACACACAGACAGACAGACACACACACATAGACAGACAGACACACACTGACAGACAGACACACACACACACACCGACAGACAGACACACACACACACCGACAGACAGACACACACACACTGACAGACAGACACACACACATACACCGACAGACAGACACACACACACTGACAGACAGACACACACACACTGACAGACAGACACACACACACATACACCGACAGACAGACACACACACACTGACAGACAGACACACACACACTGACAGACAGACACACACACACACCGACAGACAGACACACACACACACACCGACAGACAGACACACACACACATACACCGACAGACAGATAGACACACTCACATACACCGACAGGCAGGCAGACACGCACACAGTGACGGGGCAATCCTGCCACCCCTTCTACCCCTCTTCCCAATAACCCGCGATCACACAAACCAGGAGGCAGGACCCCACGCCAGGCCTCACACATGTCTGCTCTTTAATATGTCCACTCCTATATCCACACATTCCCCCAATCTGCTTTCCCATCCATCGTTGAAACAGGCTCTCAGCCATCTTGTGGGTGACATTTCTTATCAGCAGCGCTGGCTGCAGCCAGCTTGATGCCAATAGCTGTGATTACAGATACGTTTCAGTCCCTGTTTATAAATAGCAGTCCACAGCCTCAGCACTGCTGCGGGCTCGGGTCCACGCACAACCTCCTCTTTCACTTTCAATCTGATTTCACACTGCGGCCACCGCCTGCTGGAAAGGGCAACAGGTCCGGTCCCCGTGGCCCAGCAAGGCCCTGGGGGCATTGCCTCTTTACATTAACCAGGTCCCCGCGGCCCAGCAAGGCCCTGGGGGCGTTGCCTGTTTACATTAACCAGGTCACATTTAGGAAAAGAGAGAGGAATGCCTCACCTAACTCTCGCTCCTCAAGCCACCTCTGCATTCCCCCTCTCTCCATCCCTCCCCCACCCAAGTCGCACCAGCTTCTCGTTCTCACCTAGCAACCAGCTAACAATGGCCTGTTTCCTTAACCATCGTTACTTTTTTGCATATATTTCATTCATTTGTTCTATATCTCTCCACATTATCGTCCATATCTCTCGTTTCCCTCTCCCCCGACTCTCAGCCTGAAGAAGGGTCTCGACCCGAAACGTCACCCATTCCTTCTCTCCAGAGATGCTGCCTGTCCCGCTGAGTTACTCCAGCATTTTGTGTCTATCTCTTGTTCTGATAGAGCAGCTTTCTGCTTCCCACTAGCTGGTACAGCACTTTAAAAAATATATATCAAAAGTAAATTTATTCAATTATTACGAAAATAATATTTGCAATAACAAACACACCCACAACAATAATACAAAAATTACCAAATTATCTTATCACTAAATCTTAAATAACTATTTTACAATCCTTATCAAGGATACTGTTAACCCTCGCGGTGCCTGAAATCCCCCGGGGTGCCTGTGGACAGCGGGCATTCCCAGCGCGGACGGAACCCCGGAAAAAGGTCCTGGGCCTGGCACCGTGATGCGCGTACATCCAACTTGACCAGGCCCAGGATAGGAGCAACCCAACACAGCAGAGCACAATCTTTACACTGAAGCCAATTAACCTACAAACCTGCACGTCTTTGGAGTGTGGGAGGAAACCGGAGCGCCCGGAGAAAACCCACGGGGAGAACGTACAAACTCCGTACAGACAGCACCCGCGGTCAGGATGGAACCCGGGTCTCTGGCGCTGTGAGGCAGCAACTCTACCGCTGCGCCACCGTGCCGCCCCCTAGTCCAGTCGTGTATGAACTGAAACATTAGTAGATCAGGAACGAAGGTTGGGAACGAGGAATATAAACGACTGTCTACAGAGCACCACAAATCTACCATGGCTGTGTTAATCCCTAATTCATTCCAGGTGTGCCACAACAAGACAGGAAAAGGCAAATGTCTTTTTAACAGACCTCAGTTACTAGTTCCAGACATGACTTTCTTTTGAGAGTTATTGCATGGAATGATGGTGGGGGTGGTGGGGGGAGGGGGGAATAGGAAGGGTCTACTTTCTTTAACAGAGGGGTCAAAAAAAGGGAGGAGGATGGATTTAGAGTAAGTAGTGGAGTAAGTAGTGGAGAGAAAAAATGTTTCCTCTCAGAAGGTGACAGCTCAGTTCAGTGTAGTTTATTGTCACGTGTACCGAGGTTCAGTGAAAAGCTTTTGTTGCCAGCTAGCCAGTCAGCAGAAAGGCTCTCACTTCAACATCCCGCAGCTCCGCTCTTGCTCCCCCTCCCCCCACTCGCAACAAGGACTGAATCCCCCTCGTTCTCACCTTCCACCCCACAAGCCAGCGGATCCAACAAATCATCCGCCAACATTTCCGTCACCTACAACGGGACCCCACCACTGGCCATATCTTCCCATCCCCTCCCCTCTCTGCGTTCCGCAGAGACCGTTCCCTCCGTAACTCCCTGGTCCACTCGTCCCTTCCAACCCAAACCACCCCATCCCCGGGCACTTTCCCCTGCAACCGCACGAGATGCAACACCTGTCCCTTTACCTCCCCCCTCAACTCCATCCAAGGACCCAAACAGTCTTTCCAGGTGAGACAGAGGTTCACCTGAACCTCCTCCAACCTCATCTATTGTATCCGCTGCTCCAGATGTCAACTTATTTACATCGGTGAAGCCAAACGCAGGCTCGGCGATCGCTTCGCTCAACACCTGCGCTCGGTCCGCATTAACCAACCTGATCTCCCGGTGGCCGAGCGCTTCAACTCCCCCTCCCACTCCCAGTCTGACCTTTCTGCCATGGGCCTCCTCCAATGCCACAGTGAGTCCCACCGCAAATTGGAGGATCAGCACCTCATATTTCGCTTGGGCAGCTTGCAGCCCAGTGGTATGAACATTGACATCTCCAACTTTAGATAGTTCCTCTGTCCCTCTCTTCCCCTCCCCCTTCCCAGTTCCCCCTCTATCTTCCTGTCTCCACCTATATCCTCCCTTTATCCCGCCCCCCCTGACATCAGTCTGAAGAAGGGTCTTGACCTGAAACGTCGCCCATTCCTTCTCTCCTGAGATACTGCCTGACCTGCTGAGTTACCCCAGCATTTTGTGAAATAAATACCTTTGATTTGTACCAGCATCTGCAGTTATTTTCTTACACTAGCAGAAAGACAATATATGATTACAATCGATTTGTTTACAGTGTGTACATTCATGATAAGGGAATAACGTGTAGTGCAAGGTGAAGCCAGCAAAGTCCGACGGTCACCAATGAGGTGGATAGTAGTTCAGCACTGCTCTCTGGTTGTGGTAGGATGATTCATGTGCCTTTATAACAGCTGGGAAGTAACTGCCCCTGAATCTGGAGGTGTGCATTTTCACACTTCGAAACCTTTTGCCTCGATGGGAGAGGGGAGACGAGGGAGTGGCCGGGGTACGACTGGTCCTTGATGATGCTGCTGGCCTTGCCGAGGCAGCGTGAGGTGTAGATGGAGTCAATGGAAGGGAGGTTGGTCTCTGTGATGGTCTGGGCTGCATCCATAGTCCGCTGCAATTTCTTGTGTGGGGAGTCGTGGCTTGAATGGGCGGCGGAGAGAGAAGGCCTTTTACGCAGGGGAGGGGAATCAAGAACCAGAGGACATAGGTTTAGATTAGATTGGATGAGATGCTTTTATTGTCCCTTGTTTTGTACACCTAGGCATACAGTCGCCACATAAAGGGTGACACCAAAGTAACAAAGTACCCCTTTCTTGGCCCCAATTGTACCCCTCTCCCCCCTTCCTTAGTTCTCAACACTCCCCTCCACCCCTCCCCCGTCTCCCCTGTGCCTGGTCCCCCTTAGTTCTCGGTGCCCCTGAGAGGAACAAGATAGACCAGCTTAGGTACACTAGGTTAATTCCCGGAATGGCGGGACTGTTGTATGTTGAAAGATTGGAGCGACTAGGCTTGTATACACTGGAATTTAGAAGGATGAGAGGGGATCTTATCGAAACGTATAAGATTATTAAGGGGTTGGACACGTTAGAGGCAGGAAACATGTTCCCAATGTTGGGGGAGTCCAGAACCAGGGGCAACAGTTTAAGAATAAGGGGTAGGCCATTTAGAACGGAGATGAGGAAAAACCTTTTCACTCAGAGAGTTGTAAATGTGTGGAATTCTCTGCCTCAGAAGGCAGTGGAGGCCAATTCTCTGAATGCATTCAAGAGAGAGCTAGGTAGAGCTCTTAAGGATAGCGGAGTCAGGGGGTATGGGGAGAAGGCAGGAACGGGGTACTGATTGTGGATGATCAGCCATGATCACATTGAATGGTGGTGCTGGCTCGAAGGGCCGAATGGCCTACTCCTGCACCTATTGTCTATTGTCTATTGTCTATTGTCTATTTTCACTCAACCCTAAAAACCGTAGTAGGTCATGGCGCCATTTTAGTAGGCAGAAACTTGCAGAAACATTTAAAAAGAAAAATAACAAAAATCTGTGAATTGATAGATGAGATATATTCTGCATTTTTATGGTATCATCACACATACTGTTCCCCCAAAACACTGATTACACTTCGAGAGGCAGAGCGAATGGCGGGTTTGCTTACTAAAATGGCTCCTTTGCATACTACACTTCAGTAGAGGCGATTTAAACGGAGTGGTCCATCTTGTTCCTCTAGTATCTTTACCCGAGAGAGTGAGAGGAACAAGATTTAATAGCTGCCCGAGGGACAACGTTTTCACTCAGAGGGTCAGCAATGAGCTGCCAGAGGAGGTAGTTGAGGCAAATACTGTAACAACATTTAAAAGACAATCGAGCCGGTACGTGGGTAGGAAGGGGTATATAGATCGAATGTAGGCAAAGATGGGTATCGTGGTCAGCATGGACCAGTTGGGCTGAAGGGCCTGTTTCTGTGCTGTGTGACTCTATGAATCTATGACAGGGATGAGGAAAGACTTTTTATTTCAAAGAAATGTGAGTCTTTGGAATTCTCTTCCTCAAAGTGGGAGGAACTACGTTCATAAGCTCATCAGTGAAAGGAACAGAATTAGGCCATTCGGCCCATCAAGTCCACTCCGCCATTCAATCATGGCTGATCTATCTCTCCCTCCTGACCCCGTTCTCCTGCCTTCTCCCCGTAACCCCTGGCAAACTCCTGATGAAGACTCTGCGGATTTTATACGGCAGCATGGATTATTGATCGGTAAGGGATTGAAAGGTTAGCGGAGGTGGGTGGGGAAGTGGAGCAAGAGGTTACGATGACATCAGAATGGCAGGGAACTCTCCAAGGGCCGAATGACCTGCTCCTGCTCTCAGTCTTTGAAGCAACCTTTTTTCATGAATTTATTGCTTTCAAAACCACGCGCCTTCTGAAATGAAACTGACATCTTAGTTCTGTGGCAGGGTCAAGGAAAGAGTGGTCACCAAAGCTAATAGAGCGGAGCAAGATGGAACACTCCGTCGAAATCACCTATACTGAAGTGTAGTACGCAAAGGAGCCATTTTAGTAGGCCAAACCCTCCGTCCGTTATGCCTCTCGCAGTGTAATCAGTGTTTTGGGGGAACGGTATGTGTGATGATACCATTAAAATGCAGAATACATCTCCTCTATCAACTCACAGATTTTATTTATTTTTATTTTTTAATGTTTCTGCAAGTTTCTGCTTACTAAAATGGCGCCGTGACGTGCTACGGGTTTCAGGGTCGAGTTGTCGATCTTGCTCTGCTCTATTATCTTTGGCATTCTCACCGCGGCCCAGTCTTTCCACCACCACGCACAAGATGCACAAGACGCCGTTGTATGCAGATGCCGAGAAGTGTGTTCAGGTCTGGCTGAACAATTTCTAATCTTGTGATGTGGACTCGATAAGAAGTTCTCTGGCGTGTGTATCTACCAGAACCCAGGTCTGTCCCTTTGACCTCAAATTTCATGAATTATAACTAACTGAAAGATACAAAACCAAGATGTTGGTTACATCTGCCATTTCCTTTTACTAACAGTGTGTGTGTGTGTGTGTGTGTGCGTGCAGTTTTTTTTCTCAAATGTATCATGTATTTTTAGCATCTGAAATGTTCCATCTATATCTCATTGCATTTTTAGAGTCATAGATTCATACAGCGTTGGGCATACAACTTGCAACTAAAATGTCCCATCAACATTAGTCCCACCTGCCCATATCCCTCTAAACCTGTCCTATCCATGTACCTGTCTAACATGTTTCTTAAAACATTGCAATAGTCCCAGCCTCAACTACCTCCTCTGGCAGCTCGTTCCATATACCCACCACCCTTTGTGTGAAAAAGCTACCCCTCAGATTGTTCAGATTTCTTCAATTAAACGGCACTAGAACATTGAACATAGAACAGTATGGCACAGAAACAGGCCCTTTGGCCCACAATATCTGTGTTGAACATAATACCAGGTTAAACTAATCTCTGCCTTCACGTAATCCTTATCCCTCCCAGCCCTGCATATTCACATGTTGGTCTAAAAGCCTCTCACACACCATTATCGTATCTGCCTCCACCATCCCCCTTGGAAGCACATTCCAGGCACCCACTGCTCCCTGTGAAAGAAAACTTGCTTTACATATCTCCTTTAAAGTTTGTCCATCTCACCTTAAAGCCATGTCCTCTGGTCTTTGATATCTCCACCTGGACAGGTTCTGAATGTCTTCCAACTGTCTTTTGCCCTTTCTTATTTTAAGAATGAGCCTGAAAATAAATCCATATACCCAAGTCTGCACATGATTTAATTGTGTATTCTTTTCCACTTCAGTAACATGGTTGGTGAACTCTGTACGATACTCTTATGTAATTGATCGTTTCCTATTATGAGTCAAACGTTCCCTATTAGTCAACATTACGTGGGCGCGGACGTAACCCCGGACAAGGGGGGCAGGCAGCTCCTGGGCCTGGCTCCATGACTCGCGTATGGCCAAGCTGACCAGGCCCAGGAGCACCCAACCAAAACAACACAGCACAATCTTTACCCAAGCCAATTAACCTACAACCCCGCACGTCTTTGGAGTGTGGGAGGAAACTGGAGCACCCGGGGGAAATCCCACGCAGGTCATGGGGAGAACGTACAAACTCAGTACAGACACCACCCGTAGTCGGGATTGAACCCAGGTCTCTGGCGCTGCAAGGCAGCAAATCTGCCTGCTGCCCCTAAATGTAGATAGCAAAGGGGTTGACATGAAGATGGTGGGGCTGAAGGGCCTGTTGCTGAGCTGCATGGCTCGATAACTCCGTAACTATCCAGGGAAGCGTTTAGTTTGTGCAATTGTTGTTGTTTCGATAATCTTGTTGCCAAGCGGCCCGTGGGGAAGAGTGACCATAACATGATAAAGTTTTACATCGCATGTAAACATTGCGTGGTTTACTGCAAAATAAGGCTCGTAAACCTAAACAAAGGGGACGGTGACGGAGAGTTGGTGGTAGCTGACTTGGAGTGGGCATTAATAGGGATGTCAGTGGATGGGAAATGGTTAGTATTTAAATAAATAATGCATTAGCTGCAAAGAAAATATATTCCTTGAAGGCACAAAAACGCAACAGAAAAAGTGATTCATCCGTAGCTGACAAGTAAAATTAAAGATAGTGTTAAATCCATGGAAGAGGCTTATAAAGTTGCCAGAAATAGCACTGTGCCTGAGGATTGGAAGTACTATAGACCTCCGCAAAGCAGGAACGTGAGATTGATAAAGAAAGGCAAGATACAATATGAGAGGAGACTGGCAAAAAGCATAAATCTGTCTGTAAGATCTTTTGCATGTATGTAAAGAGGAAGAGTCTGGCAAGGGCCAATGTGGGCCCACTTACACAAAGAGACAGGAGAATTTATTGTATGGAAGGAAATGTCAGAGGAATTAAACTATTTATTTTGCATCTTTCTTCATGAAAGAAGACACACAGAACTTGCCAGACGTATTAGAGAACAAAGGGCCCTGTGAGAATGAGGAACTGAAAGAAATAAATGTTAGTGCAAAAAAAATAGTACTTGACAATTTGGTGTTCTTGATAAATGTCGAAGATCCAATGGATTAAATCTGGGAGTTTGGAAGGAGCTAGCTTTAGAGATTATAGATCAAGTGGACCCATTGGGCCCAAACCTCTCCTCCCCCCTCCCTCTCTCCCCTCTCTCCCCCTCCCCTCTCTCCCCCTCCCCCTCCCCTCTCCCCATCCACTCTCCCCCTCCCCCTCCCCCCTCCCCCCTCCCCCTCCCCCCTCCCCCCTCACCCTCTCCCCCCTCCCCTCTCCCCATTCCTTCTCCCCATCCCCTCTCCCCTTCCCCCCTGCCCCTCCCCTTCCCCCTCCCCCTCTACCTCCTTCCCTGCTCCCTCCTTCCCTCCCATCCCCGTCCCCCCTCCCTCCACCTCCCTCCCAACCCCCTCCCCCTCCCCCCTCTACCTCCTCCCCTGGTCCCTCCTCCCCTCCCATCCCCGTCCCCCCTCCCTCCACCCCCCTCCCCTCCCCCTCTCGCTTCACCTCCCCCCCATTCCATCCCCCTCAACCCCCCTTATCCTCCTCCTCCCCCTCCCTCCCTAGGAGATAGATTTAAACTTTAAAATGTGAATAACTTAAAAAATATAACACCAATTTCAATGAAACTTCATCCATTAGCACCAATACAGAATACAGAATAGCTTTATTGTCATTCGTTTTACTGAACGAGATTGATTTGCCAGCAGTACAAAAAACCAAAAAAACACAAGACACACAACCCCAACACAAACATCCATCACAGTGACTCCAAACACCCCCTCACTGTGATGGAGGCAACAAAACTTCCTCTCTCTTCCCCCTTGCCCCTCCCACGGGCAGACAGCTCGACCCCTACCGAGGCGACCGACCCGCACAGCCCCCGCAAGGAGATGGAAAGTCCCCGCGGCCGAGCCACACCGGCGCTGTTAAGTCCCGCGGCCGTAACGGGCGATGGAAGGCCCCGCACCGAGCGCTTCTTTTATTTCTATTTGTACATATGCTTTTCAAAAATTAAAAAATAAATTTAAAAAAAAGAAAAAAAAGGAAAGTCCTATCAAAGGGATGATAGTGAGTTAGGTGGGCCTAAAATTGTCACACTAGTGTGTACCATTCAGGAACAAACAAACAAACAAGAGTTTTAGTATATAGATGAGTGGTCATAGAGTCATGGTGTCATAGAGTTTTTGAGCCAAAGAAGTTGTTTTTGATGTGTAGCCGCTGTTGAAATGGGGAATACTCCATCAGCAAGCACTCTCAACTGGAAAGGAGATATCTGACCAATGTTTTAATGCTATTAATTGAGGGATGAACACTGATCAGAGCACTGTTTTTAAAAATTCAGTGTGGACAGGTTGTCCCATCTGAAAACAATGTTTTATCCTGGGGATGTGGTCATTAAATGCTCATTCTAATTGGTCTTGAGTGGTCAGGCACCTTGCATGTGGTCACAAGGTCCTTTCAAGTCATAATCATAGAGTGATAAAGTGTGGAAACAGGCCCTTCAGCCCAACTTACCCATACTGGCCAACATGTCCCAACTCCACTAGTCCCACCTCCCCTCCAAACCTAAACTATCCATGTACCTGTCTGACCGTTTCTTAAATGGTCTGGATATCACCTTCCAAAATTCAACAGACCTGGAATTATCCTGGTGGGTTGGATGTTGACAAGACTCTCAACTGCGTTTCCTCCATTTCCTACATGTCTGCTGCTGGCATCCCCTCAGGATAAACAAGGAAGGATAGGGTAGAGGAGATGGTAGATCTCCGTGTATTGTCACCTTGTCGCGGTGGAGAAGCCTGTGTGGTCCTGAGAGCGATGCCGTCTGGAGCCACGCTCCTGGTGGGGTCACCCATGGCGGTAAGGTCGAGGGGGAGGTCCCTGACAAAGAGCGATCCAACCAAGACCTCAACGGTGGAACAGGCGGAGGGAGGATGATGGCTGACTTTAGTGGAGTGTCACAACGGCTGGGAAGGCGGATGGATGAAGGCTGCAACAGAAAAGGGTCCCCGGTCGTCTTGGACTCCACGCCACTGGATCATGACCCAGATCTGTCAAGGACCGTACGGTGGCTGTCTGTGCACCAGTCTCCCCACGTTAAACAAAGTCACGCACAGGCGTCCTCCAATGGAGAGGACAGTCACACTCGCTTCGAGTGACCGCCGATGATGATGATGATGATGGTGACAAGAGGCAGATGCAACTGCAATGTTTAAAAGGCATTCGGACAGGTATTGGATATGAAAGGGGTAGGGGACATGGGCGTGACATGAGTCAATGAATAAGATTTGAGCCCCATTACAGGAAGATCATGCAGGTTTTGGAAAAGGTGCAGCAGAGGTTTACCAGAACGCTTGTGTAAGAAGGAACTGCAGATGCTGGTTTACACCGAAGATAGACACAAAAATGTCATTGTAATTAATTGTAATTAATTTATTAGCCAAGTATGTTGAAAGACTGGAGCGACTAGGCTTGTATACACTGGAATTTAGAAGGATGAGAGGGGATCTTATTGAAACATATAAGATTATTAAGGGATTGGACACGTTAGAGGCAGGAAACATGTTCCCAATGTTGGGGGAGTCCAGAACCAGGGGCCACAGTTTAAGAATAAGGGGTAGGCCATTTAGAACGGAGATGAGGAAAAACTTTTTCACTCAGATAGTTGTAAATCTGTGGAATTCTCTGCCTCGGAAGGCAGTGGAGGCCAATTCTCTGGATGCTTTCAAGAGAGAGTTAGATAGAGCTCTTCAGGATAGCGGAGTCAAGGGGTATGGGGAGAAGGCAGGAACGAGGTACTGATTGAGAATGATCAGCCATGATCACATTGAATGGTGGTGCTGGCTCGAAGGGCCGAATGGCCTACTCCTATTGTCTATTGTCTATTGTCTAAGTATGTAAACATACAAGGAATTAGATTTGCCAACAGTCACACAAAAAAAGCAACAAGGTACATAACCACATAAAATTAAACATGGACTTAAACAGCCAGCACAGCGGCGTGTGAGAATCCCCAGGGCACACTGCATCAGCGGAGACCCACAGCCATCAGTCCAATGTCCGGGCCACACACGCGCCCCTTCACCGTGATGTGACCAGAGTTGTACCGACCGCTGTCACTCCCTCTGCAGTCCCTGTCCGCCCGAACAGTCAGAAAGCCGTCCGCACTCGCGCCAGACTCTGGGATGTCCTCATGGAGCCACGTCCCCGCAAACATCGAGACCACCGCACTCCCTCCGAGCCCCCACCAGCGCAGGCAGCACGGCCATCTTGTTTTTTCAGCTACCTCACATTGCCCACTGTGGTGGAAGGCCAATAACATGTACCTTCTTTCCTCCTTTCCAATCGATCGAAACCTCCGCAGTCGGGGTGATCGAAGCTCCAGCGTTGGGGCGAACCCGGGGCTCTGGCGCTGTAAGACTGCAACTCTACCGCTGCGCCACTGTGCCACCCCACCCCCCCCCCCAAAGTTTCCTCTGCATGATCCCACGTTCCCCCCCAAAAAAAAAACAGGATTTGAGGTTAGCTGGCCGCTGTAAATTTCCCCTCGTGTTCAGATGAATTGTTGGATCCAGAGAAGAGTTGTTCTGTGCTGTAACTCTTCACAACTTGCAACCAAAACCTTGTACTGGAGAAAAAGTGTCACAAAGCCGTTGGCAAAGTTCAGTTCACCTACGGTGTAATTGATTCACTCCAATGTCATTGCGTGTTGTATTGTTAATTACAACCTATTTGCCAAGGGATGTAGTCAATTTACCATGCAACAAACAATGCACTGTGTTTATCTTTGTTTGGTGTGTGAAAGAAATCGCTTAACATAACATACATAAGCCACGGTGAAACTTGCATTTAATTAATGTCTGTACGGAGTTTGAACGTTCTCTCCGTGACCCACGTGGGATTTCTCCGAGATCGTCTGTTTCCTCCCACACTCCAAAGACGGTACAGGTTTGTCGGTTAATTGGCTCGGTATAAATGTAAAATTGTCCCTAGTGTGTGTCGGGTAGTGTTAGTGTGCGGGGATCGATCGCTGGTTAGTGGGTGGGCCGAAGGGCCTGTTTTTGCACTGTATCTCTAATCTAAAACTAAACTAATGTGCACAGAAATGGCAGAATTGCACAGAGACTTATTTGGAACCAGTTTTCAAATTCTTGAAGCAATTTTGTTCAAAGAATTTCCTCCATTTAAATCTTAATTTGACCTGAGAAAATTACTTTTATACCATTCCGACATAAAATAAAAATATTCTTCCTCTCTGATGACAAAGGAGAAATGGTGAATTCCTCCTTTTTTTCTGCTGACTCCAACCCAAACCTCTGTTGCTCCATTTGCAACATCTCTCTTAAGCTAGGGAAGGGTTAAACATTTTGGCAGCCTTGGCTCCTAATGAAATATTTAGCCATCTGCAGGTCGTAGAGAATGCAATATATAGAAACTAAAATTGGTGGCTCATTAGTGAAGAGTGACCGACGCTCATTAAAAGCTATTTGGTATATAGATTATTAGCATATTTAAGATATCTGGTGGGGAATAATCTCGGAAAGGATTGCGGTCTGCAGCTTGCTATCAATTGCATTCAACTGCAATATCTGATTTTGTTCTCACTTCTTTCTCTGACTGGTACAAGCCGTTGTTGGTTTCTACACTTGTAAAGTCCCGGGTGTATTAATTCTAAACTGTTACTTGATATTGCAGTCTGTTTAATGCTACCAGTTCCACCCCTCCATTTCCAGGATGAAAGAAAATCGATATAGTTTCCAGGGGTAGACTACCGTTATATAATAAATTTGAAATCCATTTTGATTTGAAAATCTGGTGCATTCCTTTGGTTTAAAGAATTTTTAAAAAACACAAATCAATTAAGATTTTTTTTCTTTCTCTGTGCATCTTCCTGTAACACTCACCAAGGTGGTAAACAGGGTTTAGGGACTGTTGATGACTAATCTGACATGCTGACACACAGTGTCATTGTTGATAAGCTGGTAGCTGTTAAATATGTGTCAAGTATCGAAGATGTCAGTGTGCTGGAAACGGATATCAATATTGGTTGAGGTTCTCGTCTTTGTATACACGCTCACTGTCATAGACTGCAATAACCTGGTAGCAGCGCTAGTTACTGCCTCACAGCGCCAGAGACACAGGTTCCATCCTGACCACGGGTGCTGTCTGTACGGAGTTTGTACGTTGACCTGCGTGGGTTTACTCCCAGAGCTCCGGTTTCCTCCCCCACGCCAAAGACGTTCGCATTTGTAGGTTAATTGGCTTGTAAAGTGTCCTTCGTGTGTGTGTGGGATAGTGTTAATGTACGGGGCTGGTTGGTGCGGACTCGATGGGCCAAAGGGCCTGTTTCCGCGCTGTATCGCTGAACTGAACTAAACTGAAAAAAGTCTGGTTAGCTTTAAGTATTTCTGTGAGTTTAATTGCAATACAACGTATTTAGTCAAGTTGAACAAGAATTCTCATAGTTTTGGTCAGCTCCCCTGTGTAAATTGGCAAAGAGTTATTTATGGAAAAGGTACGGTAGTTGGAAAATTGCATCTCTGGGCCTATTGATAAGAATGAGATGCATTCAGTACCAACCCAAACGAGTTGCCAACAACTCAAAGGCATTTAACCGTTGAAATTTGGGACGGAGAAAGGAAATGGAAGGAATTTGTTTCAACGTTGTTGCTTGTTAACAGTTATGCTCGTGAATCTGTCTCTCTTGAGAAGAAGTTTACCGAGGTAGTTCGTGTTGAGGTGTGTACCTAAGAACACTGAAGAAGTCTGGTCTACCCCAACAGCTGCTGACGACCTTCTACCGCTGCACCATAGAGAGCATCCTAACACATGGCATCCCTGTGTGGTATCTCAGCTGCACGGAGACAGAGAGGAAAGCTCTTCAGCGGGTAGTCCATAGAGCTCAGAGGACCATCGGAACACAGCTACCAGCCTTGGAGGGCATCTACAACACACGATGCCTCAGAAAAGCCACCAGCATCCACAAAGACTCCTCACACCCCTGCAACAGTCTGTTCGAACTCCTTCAATCGGGCAGACGATACAAAGCCTTCTACGTCCGCACCTCCGGACTCAGGAACAGCTTCATCCCCAGGGCCATAGCTGCTATGAACCGGTCCTGCTGAGCCGGATGGTCACATCGCACAGTGAACCGGCACAGACCTACTTGCACTTTATTCTGTCTTAAAACTGTTACAATTTGTTTTGTTGGGTTGTTGTTGTTTAAATTAATACTGACTAGCTAATTAATTTATTGCATCGTATGGGAGGCACATTCCCAATCTCGTTGTACCCCTTGTACAATGACAATAAAGATATATTGTATTGTATTGTATTGTATTGTATTGTGTTGTGGTGAGGTATGACCAAGCCATTTGTTTTAGCATGATCCAAGTCTCTGAATAGACATGGTAACCCAGAACTATCACACAGTCAACATTTCACATCTGTGACCCTTGGTCAGAGAGGAAATTTTTGGTTATTTCTCTTGCCACAGATGCTGTCTGACCGGCTGAGTTTTTCCACCAATTTTTTTTTTTTTATGTTGGAGTTCCATCATCTCAGTTTAGTTGATTGTCACATGTACAGAGGTACAGTGAAAAGCTTTTGTTGCGTGCTAACCAGCCAGCGTTAATCTATAGTATCTTTAGTATTTTGCTTAGATTTTCAGGAATTAGCACATGAATGGTGTGTTTGTAAAAGTTTTCTTTATTCCTCTATAATAGGTGTTGACTGAGACTGAATTATGAATTTCTCACATTGATGAAAATGCAACAATATTGAAGGTAGGGGGATTATCTGTGAGCTTTTGGCTGTTTACTGTTAAAGATTTGCCTTGACTTATGCCCATTTGGTAATTCTAAACATGTTATTTGCTTGTGTCAATGTACAGTAAACCCTTGTTTTAACGGACCACTTTATAACGGATTTTGATTAAGGTGAACGGTCCTACTGACGGCTTTCCATGTCTTAGTTTTAGTTTAGTTTAAAGATACAGCGCGGAAACAGGCCCTTTCGGCCCACCGAGTCCGCACCGACCAGCAATCCCCCGCACACTAACACTATCCTATACCCACTAGGGACAATTTTTACATTTACCAAGCCAATTAACCTACATACCTGTAGTGTGAGGAGGAAACTGAAGATCTCAGAGAAAACCCACGTGGTCACGGGGACAACGTAATAACTCCGTACAGACAGCACCCGTAGTCGGGATCGAACCCGTGTCTCCGGGGCCGCATTCGCTGTAGGGCAGCAACTCTACTGCTGTGCCACCGTGCCGCCCCCAGCTCAGGCCGCCACCAGGCCTGACCTATTTCCACCACTGCCTACCCACTCAGTTTCCTCGGCCGTTTCAAAGCCCTGCCTGCCGCCACCACCGCCAACACAACGTGGTTCTGCAAGCGCCGACCATCGACTCCGCCGATCTCCACCTCTCCCACAGCCGCCAACAGGCCGGGGCTGTCAACTCACCTGGAGTCCAGGCCCAGCTCCAGACCGAGAGTCTGAAGAAAGGTCTCGACCAAAAAGTGTAGGAAAATAACTGCAGATGCTGGTACAAATCGAAGGTATCACAAAATGCTGGAGTAACTCAGCAGGTCAGGCAGCATCTCTGGAGAGAAGGAATGGGTGACGTTTCACGTCGACCCGAAACGTCACCCATTCCTTCTCTCCAGAGATGCTACCTGACCCACTGAGTTACTCCAGCATTTATGTGATGTCTCGACCAAGAACATCACATAAGCATGTTCTCCAGAGAAGCTGCCTGATCTGCTGAGTTACTCCAGCACTTGGCGTCCATTTGTATAAAATCACTGTACACCGCGGTTGTAATCATGTATAGTCTTTCCGCTGACTGGATAGCACGCAACAACAAGAGCTTTTCACTGTACCTCACAATACGTGACAATAAACTAAACTAGACTAAAGACATGGCGTTAGTGCAAGACGCAATTAGAAATAAAATCAGGGCAAAATGCAGGAGGTGGTGTGGAGCGTTCCGTTATCGAGGGAGGATTCAGTTTGTGGAGGTTGGCTTCACAAAGCAGCCTCATTATTCCCCTCCTCAAAAATAATGAAATAACACAGCCAATTCAAATTGTAATTGTATTTCCCAATTGCAGCTCAGGGCATTTTAGGACAGTCAGAGTTTGGCATGATTCCATGAAAGAAAGCAACTTAAATGGGCTTCATTCCACAAACTTGTAAAAATGCTGTACATTCAGTGAGAGGGTCCATCATGGCTTCCTTTAGTTTAATTTAATTTAGTTTAGTGTAGTGTAGTGTAGTGTAGTGTAGTGTAGTGTAGTGTAGTGTAGTGTGGTGTAGTGTAGTGTAGTGTAGTGTAGTGTAGTGTGGTGTGGTGTAGTGTAGTGTAGTGTAGTGTAGTGTAGTGTAGTGTAGTGTAGTGTAGTGCAGTGTAGTGTAGTGTAGTGTAGTGTAGTGTAGTGTAGTGTAGTGTAGTGTAGTGTAGCATAGTGTAGTTTAGCGTAGTGTAGTGTAGTGTAGTGTAGTGTAGTGTAGTGTAGTGTAGTGTAGTGTAGTGCAGTGTAGTGTAGTGTAGTGTGGTGTAGTGTAGTGCAGTTTAGTGCAGTTTAGTTTAGTGTAGTTTAGTGATACAGTTTGGAAACAGGCCCTTCAGCCCCCTGGAGCCCTTGCTGACCAATGATAACGCCTACACTACTTCTATCCTACACACTAAGGAACAATTTACAGAAGTCAAATAACCTACAAACCAGTACGTCTTTGGAATGTGAGGGGAAACTAGAGGGAGAACGTGCAAACTCCGTACAAACAGCGCCCATAGTCAGGATTGAACCTGGGTCTCTGGCGCTGTGAGGCAGCAACTCTACCGCTGCACCACCGTGCCATCCCTGTGTCCCACTGGTCACTACCATTTTGTGTTCAGTTTCTACCCCACCTGCCCCCACTGAGGGTCGGACAGCACCGGGTCTGTGCTCGCTGGAATTTAGAAAGATGGGAGGGGACCTTATTGAAATTTGCCGAATAGTAAAAGGCCTGGATAGAGTGGATGTGGAGAGGATGTTTCCACCAGTGGGAGAGTCCAGGACCAGAGGCCACAGCCTCAGAATAAAAGGACGTACCTTTAGAAAGGAGATGAGGAGGAATTTCTTTATTCAGAAGGTGGTGAATCTGTGGAATTCCTTGCCACAGAAGGCTTTGGAAGCCATGAATGGATATTTTTAAGGTGGAAGTTGACAGATTCATTGTGTCAGGGGTTATGGGATGATATACAATACAATATATCTTGAATGCGCCTCTCATACGATGCAATAATTTAATTAGCTAGTCAGTATTAATTTAAACAACCCAACGAAACAAATTGTAACAGTTTTAAAACAGAGTAAAGTGCAAGTAGGTCTGTGCCGGATCACTGTGCGATGTGACCATCCGGCTCAGCAGGACCGGTTCATAGCAGCTATGGCCCTGGGGATGAAGCTGTTCCTGAGTCTGGAGGTGTGGGCGTAGAAGGCCTTGTATCGTCTGCCCGATGGAAGGAGTTCGAACAGACCGTTGCAGGGGTGTGAAGAGTCTTTGTGGATTCCTGTGGCTTTCCTGAGGCATCGTGTGTTGTAGATGCCCTCCAAGGCTGGTAGCTGTGTTCCGATGGTCCTCTGAGCTCTATGGACTACCCGCTGAAGAGCTTTCCTCAGGCAAATGGGGTTGAGAGGGAGAGATAGATCAGCCATGATTGAATGGCGGAGTAGACTTGATGGGCCGAATGGCCGAATTCTGCTCCTAGAACTTATGAACAGTCCTTCCCCCACCCCTTGCTGAGCCACTAAGTGTAGGGACAGGAAAGGCCATTCATGCCCTTAGTCCCCTTCTGCCACTCGAGCACAATCCTTGCAGACCTGATTACATCTATGTGCCTTTCCCCCTCATCCCTTAACATCACTGGTCATGGGAATTACAGCTTTACAATTGGCAGCTGCCCCACCAGGTATTGCCATCTGCAGAGTGAGTGACAAATTCCTGCCACCCTCAGCATGCTGAGTTGGTTCCTTACTTCACACCCAATAACTCTCACACTGGTTTTCAAACCTTGTTGAATCCTGGACTGTTGCATCAGCAGAAAACGTTGGTCTCCATCTAAACATTATTAGTTCCGCTTGATATCTTTAAAACTTTAATCAAGCCACTGTTTAACTATCTGAGTTCCAGGGAATACAATCTATTTGTAGTTTAAGCCATGTATCCCGGATATTGGTCTGGCAAATCTAGATTTTCAGTCTGAAGAACTGAAACATCATCCGTCTTTTTTCTCCAGAGATGCTGCCTGACTCGCTGAGTTACTCCAGCATTTTGTGTCTATCTTACCCTAAAGTTTCAGTCAGCCACATCTGGTTACCAAGGCCTGAGGCAATGTGCAGATCTGGCTTCATAGATGCAGAGAGGAGGAGAGAAATATGTTGGACAACTGCCTGAGGTTTGAAGAAGGGTCTCGACCCGAAACTTCACCCATTCCTACTCTCCGGAGTTGCTGCCCAACTCGCTGAGTTACTCCAGCATTTTGTGCCTATCTTCGATTTAAACCAGCATCTGCAGTTCCTTCCTACACATAAGAAGAAAGCTATTGGACTTATCCTGCACATTCCACCAGGGAAAGAAGTAGCGAGTCCATCCACCAGTCCTTGGTCCATAGCCATGTAGGCTGTGTCGCTTGGAGTCGATATGTAATCACAGAGAGATGCAACATACTAATGTGTACCAATGGTCCCACTATCAGACAATGAAATCAATCCTTGTGGCAGTAGCAGTGAGGATGGAAGGGGTTAGCTAGTTTAAGTTTAGTTTAGTTCATTGCCACGTATAACGACCTACAGAGAAAAGCTTTGGTGTGCCAATCTATACCCACCTATACCAATCTGACATGAATCCCATTGTCTATCTGTGTAGGAAGGAACTGCAGATGCTGGTTTAAATCGAAGGTAGACACAAAATGTTGGAGTAACTCAGCGGGTCAGGCAGCATCTCTGGAGAGAAGGAAAGGGTGACGTTTCGGGTCGAGACCCTTCAGGTCTGCCTGACCCGCTGAGTTACTCCAGCATTTTGTGTCTACCCATTGTCTATTCTCAACGCATTCCTGCCAGATTCTTCCACTTGCCCACACACAAGGGCAATGTGGAGATGCCAATCAACCCACCAGCAAGTCTTTGGGATGTGAGAGGAAACTGGGGGACCCAGAGGAAACCCGCACAGGCACAGCGAGAACATGCAAGCTCCACCCAGGCACCTCCACCACAGGTGAATTGGACCGAAGGGCCTGTTTCCATGTTGTATAAATCTATGACTCCATGAGGCTTGAGTTCATTACAATCAAAGCAGCTTTGTAATTTAAATTTAGTTAATTGAATAGTCTTTAATTTTCCAAATGACAGATTGATCGAGAATGGGGAAGCCCAAGGGAAGGTGGCCAATTACATGAAAAGATGACTGCATGGAAGAAAATCATAGGAAGATAATCAAAGGTGAATGCTATGAGGACGTTTTATTTTATTGGGGAATCCAGAGGGTGTTCAGGAACTAGGGGGTGAGTAGGAAGGAACTGCAGATGTTGGTTTAAACCAAAGATAGACACAAAGTGCTGGAGTAACTCAGCAGATCGGGCAGCATCTCTGGAGAAAAAGAATGGGTGCTTTCTCTAAAAGGATAGGTCTGAAGAAGGGTTCCAACCCAAAACGTCACTTATCCTTTTTCTCCAGAGATGCTGCTTGACCCGCTGAGTTACTCCAGCACTTTGTATTATCTGTGTAAGAAGGAATTGCAGGGGCTGGTTTACACCAAAGATAGACACAAAGTGCTGGAGTAACTCAGCGGGTCAGGCAGCATCTCTGGAGAGAAGGAATGGGTGACGTTTTGGTTCGAGACCCTTTCTTCGGACTGACCTTTTTGTCCAGAGATGCTGCCTGACCCGCTGAGTCAGTCCAGAATTTTGTGTCTCCACCAGGTTCGGGGACAGATTCTTCCCAACTGTTATCAAGCAACTGCACCACCCTACCACAACCAGAGAGCAGTCCAGACGTCTTCTTCTGAAGAAGGATTTCGACACGAAACGTCATCCATTCCTTCTCTCCAGAGATGCTACGCTGAGTTACCCCTGCTTTTTGTGTCTATCTCCAAAACTAGGGGGGAATAGTTTGAGGAATAATAGGCTAATCATTTCAGACAGACGGCATCCAAACTGTAGAAATTTCTATTGTAGGGAGCATATAGAGGCTCAATCATCGAACTCGAACTTGAGTGTATTGAAGCTGGGATGGGTGGGGGTTTGGACTACAGGGGACAAGGGATGACTTTCTCAATCAATCTGTCATTTTTGGAAAATTGCAGACTGTTTAATTAACTAAATTTAAATTACAAATCAGCCACGATTGTAATGAACAGAGTTATAGATTTGTACAACATGGAAACAGGCCCTCTACTCATCAGTCTGATCAAAGGACTGTTGAATGTAGAGAGTCTTTTACCCGGAGTAAGAGGATCAAAAACAAGAGGACATATGTTTAAGATGAGAAGGATCATAAGGCCATAAGTAACAGGAGTCGAATTAGGCCATTCGGCCCATCAAGTCTACTCCGCCATTCAATCATTTTTTAGATTTTAGATTTTTTAGATTTAGAGATACAGCGCGGAAACAGGTCCTTCGACCTACAGTGACCGGGCCTACACTGTCCGGACCTACAGTGACCGGGCCTACACTGTCCGGACCTACAGTGACCGGGCCTACACTGTCCGGACCTACAGTGACCGGGCCTACACTGTCCGGACCTACAGTGACCGGGCCTACACTGTCCGGACCTACAGTGACCGGGCCTACACTGTCCGGACCTACAGTGACCGGGCCTACACTGTCCGGACCTACAGTGACCGGGCCTACACTGTCCGGACCTACAGTGACCGGGCCTACACTGTCCGGACCTACACTGTCCCCCCAGGCCTAATACGGGACAAGGGCCGTCCCGTACGGGACAAACCAATTTAGGCCAAAATACAGGATGTCCCGGCTAATACGGGACAGTTGGCAACCCTAGTATCTCTCCTTCCTAACCCCAGTCTCCCGCCTTCTCCCCACAACCCCTGACACCCGTACTAATCAGTGAAGATTTAATATAAACCTGACCCAACATTTATACTCAATGCTCCAGCCTATGACAGCTGGCATACCCTCTGCCTTCCTGATCTCTCTGTCTACTTGTGTTGCCACTTTCAGGGAGTTGTGGGCTTGGACCCCAAGATCCCTCTCTGTACATCAGTGTGGTTCAGGATCGTGCCATTGATTGTACATCTTCCTCTTACATTTGACCTCCCAAAGTACAACATCTCAGTGGCCATTTGACAGCTCACTCCGGGCAAGGGATTTCAACGAGTTTTAAATGTTTCTGACACTCAATGCAATTTAAATCAATTTAAATGTGCTTAAAGTCATTTTGAAAAGTTATAAAAAATTAAGCATTAAATTGGAAACATATTAATGTGCTGTAACACTGGAAGGAAATGAACAACACTAAGGTAAAGGGAAAACAATCACTTACCAACACTTAAATTTTACCAAGGATCCTGTTAGTTAAAGCCGGCAATCCCGGGTGTAAATCTGAGCAGCTGGATTAAAAGATAGAGACACAAGAGATTGCAAATGCTAGACAAACAAAGTGCTGGAGGACCGTGCAGGTCAGACATCACCAAGTGGAGGGTATGGACAGACCACGTTTCTGGTCGGGACCCTTCTGTAGATCGGTGGAGTAGAGGGGAGAAAGTTGGAAGAGGGAAGTGCATTGAAGGAGTGGGGTGAGAGAGGCAAGGTGGTGCAGCGGTAGAGTTGCTGCCTGTTGGCACCAGAGACCCAGGATTCAATCCTGACTACGGGTGCTGTCTGTGTGGAGTTTGTATGTTCACCCCCCGACCTGCCTGGGTTTTCTCCTGGGATCTCCAGTTTCCACCCACACTCCAAAGACGTCTGAAGAAGGGTCTCGACCCGAAACGTCGCCCATTCCTTCTCTCCTGAGATGCTGCCTGACCTGCTGAGTTACTCCAGCATTTTGTGAATAAATACCAGGTTAATTGGTTTGGTAAAAATGTAAATTGTCCTCATCTGTGAAGTTAGAAACTTCAAGTTTGTACAGTTTACAACCCAGCCCACAGGCTTTGCACCGTCCAGCTATCCCTGTACATTAACACTATCCTACACACACTAGGGACAATTTACATTTATACCAAGCCGATTAACCTACAAACCTGGAATTCTTTGTAATATGGGAGGAAACTGAAGATCTTGGAGAAAGCCCACGTGGTCACGGGGAGAACGTACAAACTCTGTGCAGACAGCACCCGTAGTCAGGATCAAACCCGGGCCTCCGGCGCTGTGAGGCAGCAACTCTACGGAGAGATTGCCACCGAGAGAGAGGGAGCACAAGATTTCTCTAACTTCAAGTAACCCTTGCGTTTCCTTCTCTCGCTCCGTCCCTCCCCCATCCTAGTTCCCCGATTTTAGTGAACCTGTCGTGAGAGGAGGACTTCAATGGTTAGAGGTCCAATCGACCGAGGGTGAACGCAACCCAGCCCATCGTTGTTTACAGCCCTACCGTATTGATTGTGCTGCTGGGGGTGTTCCCATTCCATGTAGATGTGGCATTGTATATTTTGACATGATCATACACTAATCATTCAGGTACCAGGCAGCGTTGCTTGTGAATCAGCCCAAGTACACTGAGATTAATGGTTGGCTGCCAGTGTATTTGTGGCATTGATTTTACAACGTCAGGAACAGATTGATAAAACAAATCAAACTCAAGCCCATTAGAACATCAGCTGCTGCTGGAGAGAAGGCCAGGTATATGCCCCTAATATTACACAATTACCGCTCACCTCTGATGATGGCTGTGTTAACAACAAAAGAAATGAAGAATATTACAATAAATATATTTTCTCTCTTGTCTGGCCCACAATCATTAACATTAGATCATCAGGATAAAGACAGGAACAATCCTTAAATTGTTTGCAAAACTAATGTGAAATGCCCAGCCTTGCAAATTATCACGGCTAATCACTAATACACGCTTCACTGCTTCGGTAATTGCTGACTTATTAGTCACAATCTTGTTGTTCTCATTAACAGTTAACGCAATGGAAATGCAGGGATCACAGACGTGATGAGAGTCGGCAACACGCATTGTTGTGGTGTCAGTGCATGACCTGCGCGCCTTTCCATTCCCTGTCATCACCATACATGCAAACATGCACACGCATGCACGGATACACAAACAAACACACGTGCAACACAAAGGTGTACACCATTACAAACACGCATACACAAACATATTAATACAAAGGCACTGATGCGCTCATGTAGCATAGAGACATAGAAACACAGAAAATAGGTGCAGGAGTAGGCCATTTGGCCCTTCGAGCCAGCACCGCCATTCAATATGATCATGGCTGATCATTTAAAATCAATACCCCGTTCCTGCTTTCTCCCCATATCCCTTGATTCCGTTAGCCGTAAGAGCTAAATCTAACTCTCTCTTGAATGCATCTTGAATACAACGTGCACAGTAGTATAGAAACACAGAAACACAGACAAAAGCACCCCCTTTGTGCACGCACATGCTCATGTGCACGCGCACACTCACGTGCACACATGCACACAGGCGTACACACACATACACCCGTGCGGGTGTAAGGCTTATGCGGAGAAGACAGGAGAATGGGGTTGAGAGGGAGAGATAGATCAGCCATAATTGAATGGCGGAGTAGACTTGATGGGCCGATCGGCCTAATTCTGCTCCTATCACTTATGACCTAAAGACCTTATGACCCATGCACGCATACCGCAGGTACAGATACACACAAGCACACACACACACACACACACACACACACACACACACACACACACACACACACACACACACACACACACACACACACACACACACACACACACACACACACACACACACACACACACACACACACACACACACAACACACACACGCACACACACACACACACACACACACACACACACACGCACACACACACACACACACACACACACACACACACACACACACACACACACACACACACACACACACATACATGCACTGAGTCAGTTTTCCTTGGTATGATCACAAGGGACAATGTTCATCAATGTTTGGTCCAGTGTGCTTCACAATTTGGCTTGCACTGTTACGGTCCAGTTACCAAGCATAAATGTTAAGTTAGCGTATTATTAGAGTTAATAGAGTCATACAGAGTGGAAACAGGCCCTTCGGCCAACTTGCCCATGCTAACCAACATGCCCCCATCTACATTAGCCCCACTTGCCCAGGTTTGGTCCATGTCTCTCTAAACCTTTCCTATCTGTGTACCTGTCTATATGCCTTTTAAATGATCCTGCCTCAACTACCTCCTCTCGTTCCATCCACCCACCCACCACCCTTTCTGTGCAAAAGTTATCCCTCAAATTCCTATTAAATCTTTTCTCCTTCAGCTTTAGCCTGCTGTATCTACCCAATCTATTATTGTTTATTTTATTTTTATGTTGTTGCATTGAAGTGCTCATGAAGCTGCAGCAAGCAGGAATTTCATTGTTCCAGTCCCAGTGCCGATGACAATTAAACACTCTGCCCTCTTGAACTGTCTTGCCCTTCCTTGCCAGCACATCCACCGAGCTCAGTGTATCAGGGCGGCCACGGTGGAGCGGCGGTAGAGTTGCTGCCTTACAGCGAATGCAGCGCCGGAGACCCGGGTTCGATCCTGACCACGGGCGCCGTCTGTATGGAGTTTGTACGTTCTCCCCGTGACCTGCGTGGGTTTTCTCCGAGATCTTCGGTTTCCTCCCACACTCCAATGACGTACAGGTATGTAGGTTAATTGGCTTGGTGTATGTGTAAATTGTCCCTCGTGTGTGTAGGATAGTGTTAATGTACGGGGATCACTGGTCGGCGTGGGCCGAAGGGCCTGTTTCCGCGCTTTATCTCTCAGCTAAACTAAAATTAGCTCCCTCTGCAAGCTGCCAAGACTCAACACTGAAGGCAACAGTTTTGCCTTGCTTGCCTTCTGCAATGCTACAAATGTCAGAAGACAGAGTTTTATTTAGTGCCTCTTCAGATTCTCAGTTGATCTTACCAGAAATTGGGCTTTTATGTTTTATTTAGAATGTATTGTGGTGGCAGGAGGGATAAAATTGCAGTCATTCTGATTCAATAAAGGAAAGCATTGTAGAATAAAGTCGACATGTTTTATTATTATCATCGACTCAACTCTGTCATAGCAACAGCTATTTATGTTGCTTCAGTACTCGTGAAGGCACCATAGATAGCACATTATGTCAGAGAATGTACGATGTTTAGCTAATAGAAATATTTCCAAGCACTCACAACACCCTCATTTAAAATCTGTCCGCATGGTATCCCCATCAACACCGTAAAATAAAATATTGTTACCGAGATAAATTTTATCAGATAGAAAAGTAAACCTAAGATTAACAGTGCCACCACTAAGTGAATCAAAAATCTGTTAAGGGGAACACATGCCTTAACCAAGGGTGGCACGGTGGTGCAGAGGTAAAGCTACTGCCTTTCAGCGCCAGAGACCCGGGTTCGATACTTACTATGAGTGCTGCCTGTACGGAGATTGAACGTTCTCCAGGTTCATGGGTTTTCTCCGAGATCTTCGGTTTCCTCCCACAATCCAAAGACGTTCAGCTTTGAAAGTTCATTGGATTGGTGTAAATGTAAAAATGTCCCTAGCGTGTGTAAGATAGTGTTAGTGTGCGGGGATTGCTGGTCAGCACGGGCTCGGTGGGCCGAAGGGCCTGTTTCCGCGCTGTACCTCTAAACTAAACTAAAAACTGAACAATGTTGTGAAGACTAATATTCTTGCAACCACCCATCATTTCTTTTTTGGAACTGATAAAAATATTTGAAGTAACCTAATTAAAACAAGCAAATTTAACCCTGCTCAATTGGGGCAACACTTTAAAATAAGTGTAACCTTGGACTCCTGCTCACCGCACGCAAGCCTGAGACTTTAGATTGGACGAAGGAATTAATTTAAAATTAAAATAATCAATTAAATATCTTTCAAATAGTCCTCCTCGTAATAAATTAAATTCAGTATCTGTTGAGGTGGAATTGAACTTTACATTGCAATAATGTTTTAGTAAATGTTTACAATGAAAGTAAATGCTGGAATAAATGTTATGATTAATTTTTCAACTCATGCCGAAGGAAGTGAGAGAGATCAAGTCAATGGATATTTTTAAGGCAGAGATTGATAGATTCTTGATTAGAACAGGTATCATTGGTTATGGGGAGAATGGGGTTAGGAGGGAGAGATAGATCAGCCATGATTGAATGGTGGAGTTGACTTGATGGGCTGAATGGCCTAATTCTGCTCCTATTACTAGTGAACAAAGGGCCAAGTGGCCTCCTCCTGCACCTATTTTCTATGTTAACTTATGAACTTATGAAGGTGGGTACACTTATGACATTTGAAAGACACTTAGACAGGTACATGGATAGGAATGGTTTGGCGGGATATGGAGCAGGAGCAAACTTTTGAGACTAGTACAGTTGGGCAACTTGGTTGGTATGGACTAGTTGGGCTGAAGGGCCTGTTTCCATGCTGTATAATGTAATGCCTTTGTGCCTCAGGTGGAGGGGGGGGGGGAAGGGTGGAGATAGTGAGAGAGGGTAGGAGGCGATAGGTGGAGGCAACAATGGACTGCAGATGGTGGAATCGAATGGGAGAGGAAGACAAGGCTTTGAACCAAATCAGGGATGTAGGATGGTCAGCTGGGACCAGTGGGAGGAAGGGAACTCAGTGGGAGGAGGATGAAGGAGGACAAAGGGAGTGTGTGGGGGTGGGGGAAGAGAATGGGTGGGAGGGAGCTAGAAGATGGGGTTAAAAAGATGGGTCTGTGTGAATGGTTGATGTGGGTAGACCAGGAGGAGAGAGAAAGGGGCAGAGGGATAGAATATTGAGAGAGTGGTCCCCAAAGCAAATTAGAAACCTGGACTTCACCAACAGAGGAGTAGCGGACAAAGGCGGGGAGGTCATATTGAACCTAGATTACATTCAGGTGAAGTTGCTGTATTCTATCCACTGCTTGCCACTGACCTGGAAAGGAAAGAGAAAATCGCAGAGAAAACGCATAAGAAATTTACTCAAAGGCTCCAGGAATGAAGTCAGAGTGGAGATGTTGGTATTGATCTCCTTGGAACAAGGTTAAGAAGAAGTGTGATTGTGGTGTGAAAGATCCTGTCAAAGTTACATAGAAACATAGGAAATAGGTGCAGGAGTCAGTCTGAAGAAGGGTCTCGACCCGAAACGTCACCCATTTCTTCTCTCCCGAGATGCTGCCTGACCTGCTGAGTTACTCCAACATTTTGTGAATAAATACCTTCGATTTGTACCAGCATCTGCAGTTATTTTCTTATACAAATAGGTGCAGGAGTAGGCCATTCGGCCCTTCGAGCCAGCACCGCCATTCAATGTGATCATCCCCAATCAGTACCTCATTCCTGCCTTTTCCCCATATCCCTTGATTCCGCTAGCCCTAAGAGCTCTATCTAACTCTCTCTTGAAAGCATCCAGTGAATCGGCCTCCATTGCCTTCTGAGGCAGAGAATTCCATAAATTCACAACTCTCCGGGTGAAAATGTTTTTTCCTCAACTCAGTTCTAAATGGCCTACCCCTTATTCTTAAACTGTGTACAAGTCTTTATGGATTTGCAGGTGGAGTAGATAGCAATAGCTTTATCCACATTAAAGATGGTTTAAAAATTGAACGTTGGTGTTTGCGTTCATTGTGTTGGAGAAATCAGCTCCTGCAGCACTTTCTGTCGAATTCTAATTCCTCATTGTGTAAGGCTGCAGCTGCAGAATAATAATCTCTCCGCGAATGAGCAGAAAAATCCATCTGGCGAAAAAATAGAAAATCTCATTGAGAGGAAATGGTGTGAATAAAATTGCAGATTTGTATCGCAGTCTGGAAAAGTGCACACCGACTGACCGGGGGAAGTAATCCTCTCTGGATTAAGGGCAGGATGTGTAACACCAAGAGGGGAAACTCGACAAAACAACGATTGACTGAGTCGCATCGCACTTCAGTGCCAGATCTAAGTGAAAAAGCAGCGATCGCTGGGTGTGGGAGTGAGACGGGGAACAGAGAGTGAGAAGGAAAGAAGGGATGGAGGAAGGAATGAAGGAAGAATAAAAAGAAAGAAAGTATAAGGGATGTACTCATAGAAACATAGAAACATAGAAAATAGGTGCAGGAGTAGGCCATTCGGCCCTTCGAGCCTGCACCGCCATTCAATATGATCATGGCTGATCATCCAGCTCAGTAGCCTGTACCTGCCTTCTCTCCATACCCCCTGATCCCTTTAGCCACAAGGGCCACATCTAACTCCCTCTTAAACATAGCCAATGAACTGGCCTCAACTACCTTCTGTGGCAGAGAATTCCACAGACTCACCACTCTGTGTGAAGAAATGTTTTCTCATCTCGGTCCTAAAAAACTTCCCCCTTATCCTTAAGCTGTGACCCCTGGTTCTGGACTTCCCCAACATCGGGAACAATCTTCCCGCATCTAGCCTGTCCCAACCCCTTAAGAATTTTATATGTTTCTATACTCGATTTCTTTTCCTTTCTAATTATGTTTTTGCACCAACGTCTTGTTTTTTTTTTTCATGGACTCCTTTCTTTTGGAATTTTCTGTGTAATTGATTTGAAATTTATGTATAATTTCTCTGGGTTTTTACGTCTGCGATGCTGCTGTAGACGAGGTTTTCATTGTGCCTTCACCTCACTGTTCTTGTGCTCGCGACAATAAACATGAAAATTGATTAGTAATGGGTGCCAGGGGTTATGGGGAGAAGGCAGGCGAATGGGGTTGGGAGGGAGAGATACACCAGCCGTGATTGAATGGTGGAATAGACCTGATGGGCCGAATGGCCCAATTCTACTCCTACTCCTTATGACCTTGTGACCTGAACAAAGGAGTGGAGGGGAGGGAGGAAGCTAAGGAAAGAGTCGAATGGAGGACGACAAGATGGATGAAAGAAGGGAGGAGGGAGGGAAGGAAAGAGTGTAGGAGTGGAAGTCAGTAAGATGTAGACGGAAGCTAGGAGTGAAGGGTAGGAGGGATGGAATAAGAAGGAAGAAAATAGTGAACGAGAGGGTGAATATAAGGAGGAGTGGAGCAAAATGGCAGAGTTTTACCGTAATCTTTCCAGTTATCAGATTACTGATAAGTCCTGCCATAAGCTAAAGGTGCAATCCTGATCTTCCAACCTACTTTATTGCACTTTTTATTCTGCACTTTCTTTTTGTTAGTTTAGTTTAGTTTAGAGATACAGCACAGAAACAGGCCTTTCGGCCCACCGAGTCCACGCCGACCAGCGATCCCTGCACATCAACACTATCCTACACTAGTGACAATTTTTTTACATTTATCCCAAGTCAATTAAACTACGGACCTATACAGTACATGTTGGAGTGTGGGAGGAAACCGAAGTTCTTGGAGAAAACCCACGCAGGTCACGGGGAGAACGTACAAACTCCGTACAGACAGCGCCCGTAACCAGGATCGAACCCGGGTCTCTGGCGCTGTAAGGCAGCAACTCTACCGCTGCGCCACCGTGCCGCTCACAATTACTGAAAGGTGCTCCCTTAAACGAAGGGTATAATCCTGATCTTCCAACCTACTTGATTGCACATTTTTATCTGCAACTTTCTCTGTAACTAACACTTTAATGCTTTAACACTTTATTCTGCACTCTGACATTTTTCTCTTGGCACTACCTGTGTGGGTTGATTGTTTTCATGCATGGTACGATTTGACTGGATAACACACACACAGAAGCTTTTCACTGTACCTCGGTGCACATGACATTAATAAGCCAAACCAAACGTTATTCCCTTATCATGTATCTGCACACTGTAAATGGCTCGATTGTAATTGTGTATCGTCTTTCTGCTGCCTGGTTAGCACGCAACAAAAGCCTTTCACTGTACCTCGGTACACGTGACAATAAACTAGACTGAACTGAACACGAATTCCGCAGGTTTGGCAACATCTCTGGAGAACATGGACAGGTGACATTTTGGGTCGGGACCCTTCGTCAGACATGGCATTACTTACAAAACAACGTATACAATGCAATATATATTTATTGTCATTGTACAGGGGTACAACGAGATTGGGAATGCGCCTCCCATACGATGCAATAAATTAATTAGCTAATCAGTATAAATTTATACAACCCAGTGAAACAAAATTAGAAAACAGAGTAAAGTGCAAGTAGATCTGTGCCGGTTCACTGTGCGATGTGACCATCCGGCTCAGCAGGACCGGTTCATAGCATCTATGGCCCTGGGGATGAAGCTGTTCCTGAGTCTGGAGGTGTGGGCATAGAAGGCCTTGTATCGTCTGCCCGATGGTAGAAGTTCGAACAGACTGTTGCAGGGGTGTGAAGAGTCTTTGTGGATGCTGGTGGCTTTTCTGAGGCATCGTGTGTTGTAGATGCCCTCCAAGGCTGGTAGCTGTGTTCCGATAGTCTTCTGAGCTCTCTGGACTACCCGCTGAAGAGCTCTCCTCTCTGCCTCCGTGCAGCTGAGATACCACACAGGGATGCCATGTGTTAGGATGCTCTCTATGGTGCAGCGGTAGAAGGTCGTCAGCAGCTGTTGGGGCAGACCAGACTTCTTCAGTGTTCTGAACAACTTTGTCCTTAAATTGTAGAATTTAAGGGATTGGACAGGCTAGATGCAGGGAAAATGGTCCCGATGTTGGGGGAGTCCAGAACCAGGGGCCACAGTTTAAGAATAAGGGGTAGGCCATTTAGAACTGAGGTGAGGGAAAACCTTTTCACCCAGAGAGTTGTGAATCTGTGGAATTCTCTGCCACAGAGGGCAGTGGAGGTCAATTCACTGGATGTATTAAAGAGAGAGTTAGATAGAGCTCTTAGGTCTAACGGAATCAAGGGATATGGGGAGAAAGCAGGAACGGGGTATTGATTTTGGATGATCAGCCATGATCATATTGAATGGCTTGAAGGGCCGAATGGCTCCTGGACCTATTTTCTATGTTTTTATGTTTCTATTTGCAGTACAAATGAGGGCATTTGGTCCATGGTATCTCTGCGGGTCAATAAAGATTTGCCCAGCTTAATCCAACCTGGGGCTTGGCAAATGCAGTGAATATTGCTGTTCCCACTGCCCTTCCAGAATCCAAACAATCGTCTGGGTGAAAAGATTTACAGAACCCGACTGGGATTAAAGTCAGCGAGTGTTTGCATGAAGGCATGTCTCGTGACAACTGGAAAAGATCTCCTCAAATGCTGGCCAGCAGCATGGTCGAGGAAAACATTTGAAACAAACATTTCCAAAGCATTTACATCGCCACAGACAGTTGGCGCGTGTTTGCATTAATTACTCCCAAATTAACTTTGTTGAGTTTGATTTATCTCCCACTTGTGTTTGAGATTGCGCATGCAAACATGTACAAAAAACGCACACAGATAGTCATATAAATACAGCGTGTCCTGATTTATGCATTGGACTATGTGACTGAGAACAAGATTAATCTTGGTCTCTGGGATATCTCTTTGACAGCAGTTAAATAAATATTTCTTCTTGAAATGAAAATGCAAGTGCTGCTTTGTGATTACATAATAAACATTGTTCTGAAAATATATGGAAGGCAGTGAAGCCAAAAGAGACTACAGATGCTGGAACCTGGAACAACAAATGAATGCTGGAAAGGGCAGCACAGTGGCACAGCGTTAGAGTTGCTCCAGAGACCCGGGTTCGATCCTGACCACAGGTGCTGTCTGTAAGGAGTTTGCACGTTCTCCCCGTGACTTGCCTGGGTTTTCTCCGGGTGCTCCGGTTTCCTCCAACACTCCAAAGGCGTACAGGTTTGTAGGATAATTGGCTTGGTAACATTTTTTATTGTTCCTAGTGTGTGTAGGATAGTGTTAGTGTGTGGGGATTGCTGGTCAGCACGGACTTGGTAGGCCCGAAGGGCCTGTTTCCGTTTTGTATCGCTAAGGGCGGCACGGTGGCGCAGCGGTAGAGTTGCTGCCTTACAGCGAATGCAGCGCCGGAGACTCAGATTCGATCCTGACTACGGGTGCTGTACTGTACGGAGTTTGTACGTTCTCCCCGTGATCTGCGTGGGTTTTCTCCGAGATCTTCAGTTTCCTCCCACACTCCAAAGACGTACAGGTGTGTAGGTTAATTGGCTGGGCAAATTTTTTTTTTTTTAATTGTCCCTAATGTGCGGGGATCGCTGGGCGGCACGGACCCGGTGGGCCGAAGGGCCTGTTTCTGTGCTGTATCTCTAAATCTAAATCTAAAAATCTAAGACTATAAAAAAACTTAAACTCAGTGGGTCAAGCTGTGACTCTATGGAGACCAAAGGTCCAAGTGTAAGAGAAGTGGTGGAGATTGATGAGATACTATTCCTTTTTCAGATCTCTCCGTCTCCATCTCAGGAGATAAGTTTACCACTGACATCTTTCTTAAACCGAGGGGCTACCTTGGCTATATCTCCTCCCACACTGTCTCCTGTGAGGACTTCCAATCTCAACTTCTCCATCCCTGCCACAGCTGCTCTCCAGATGAGGACTTCTGCTCTTCTGAAATGACCCCCTCTTCCTGCAAGCAAGGCTTCCTCTCGGCCGTAGTTGATGGAGCCCTCCCATACATTTCCCCCAATTCACGCACGCCTGCTCTAGCCACCGCCACTACCACCCCCTCTCCCCCTCTCTCATTCTCTCCTGGTAGACCAATAATAAAGTTCCCTTCACCCTCACCTTTCACCCCACCAGCCTCCGCACCAACTTTCCATCCTCAACCATTCCCCGTCGCACCCACGCGATCACACCACCAGTCACACTTGCTCCACCACTGTACAGTGTGAGCTACCTGTAACGTTTTAACATGGGTTCATCAACAATGTTATCCAAACCTATGATGTCCACTACCTAAGAGGTCTAGAAGGTGACTTGGAATACACTCGTGACACAGTAGCAGGTTGAACCACTGCCTCACAGCGCCGGAGACCCGGGTTCGATCCTGAACTAGGGTGTTGTCTGTACGGAATTTGTACATTTTCCCTGCGACCGGGTGCTATTGTTTCCTCCCACACCCACGGCAAGAATTAGAGTCACAAAGTCATAGAGTGATACAGCGTGGAGACAGGGCCTTCAGCCCAACCTGCCCACACCGGCCAACGTGTCCCAGCTCCACTAGTCCCACCTGCCTGCGTTTGGTCCATATCCCTTTAAACCTGTCCTAGCCATGTACCTGTCTAACTGTCTCTTCAATGTTGGGATAGTCCCTGCCTCAACTACTGTATCTCCTCTGGCAGCTCGTTCCATACACCCACTACCCTTTGTGTGAAAATGATTTAAATGATTTATTCTTTTAAATTATTCTTCTGTCTCTTGGTTTCAAACTTGCTTTGTGCACTGTCGAAGCTGTGATTTACATGAATGGAATGTAAATGTAACTATTCACAATGCCTCTGTTAATTTTATAGATGAGGGAGATAATCTTTGTGCCAAGACAGATGTTTTCACGGTGCCTCACGGAACAATTGCTCAGGGCATTTTTCTTTTTATTTTGGTGACTAAAATAGGAAAATCTCAGCAAGCATTCGTGCATGCATCAACAATTACCAGGAGTACATCAAGAGTTTGCAACATAGAAATGGGCCCTTCGGCCCAACCAGTCCATACTGGCCAATTCTGCAACTGAGGACAAATCATTGCACAGGAGCCGAGATTATTTGTGGGATCTCAATGTGTAAGAAGGAACTGCAGATGCTGGTTTAAACTGCCGATAGACACGAAATGCTGGAGTAACTCAGCGGGACAGGCAGCATCTCCGGATAGAAGGAATGGGTGACGTTTCGGGTCGAGACCCTTCTCCAGTCTGAAGAAGGGTCTCGACCCGAAACATCACCATTCCTTCTATCCGGAGATGCTGCCTGTCCCGCTGAGTTACACCAGCATTTTGTGTCTATCTTGTAGGCTCACAATACCTTGCTTGGTACATTATATCTCCTTCTTCATTCATAAAATGTTGAAGCATTCGGCCAATTTCTTGGGTCTCTGGCGTCGTGAGGCAGCAAATCTACTGTGGAGCCGCCCCTAGTTTAGTTCAGTTTATTATTGTCAGGTGTACTGAGGTACTGTGCAAATAGTTTTTATTGCTATCCAGTCAGCGGAAAGTCCATACACGATTACAATCAAGGCATCCACATGGTAGTGTTACATGCTTTAACTCATCTTTGTAAGTGCGATGTTCGTGCCATTGCTTTTATTCTGGGGATCGAGCCTTGTGACTCCCTCCCAGAACACCGCTACTTTATTTAAAGAACACAACGGGAGGCATTACTTCACCAGGCGATTCACAGCCCTCACGCCACGGTGGCTAATTAGCCCGCTCAGCGTGGAGAGGAGCTGAAAGCATTTGCTTGGAATTTTCTGCTGGTTAAAAGCTGGGAAATTAAATTCTGCGACTTAAATAATGACCTTTCCAAATGCTTGCTGAGAGGATGTGTCTCAGGGCATCACGGTTAGCCTGGTCTGGGCACAGCCAGGAGACTTTGCAGGCACTGTTAGAAACCTCTGCCACTGAGGGGTGGCACGGTGGCGCAGCGGTAGAGTTGCTGCCTTACAGCGCCAGAGACCCGGGTTCAATCCCGACTACGGGTGCTGTCTGAACGGAGTTTGTACGTTCTCCCCGTGACCCTGTTGGTTTTCTCCAGGTGTTCCGGTTTCCTCCCACACTCCAAAGACGTACAGGTTTGTAGATTAATTGGCTTCAGTAAAATTGTAAATTGTCCCTAGTGTGTGTAGGATAGTGCTAGTGTACGGGATTGGTCACTGGTCTGTGCGGACTCGGTAGGCCGAAGGGCCTGATTCCACACTGTATCTCTAAACTAAACTGAAAATTTGGTCGAGTAGAACACTGTTTAATGCACTGGTTAAGTAACTGGAGTGTTATTCCAAAAGCTTCAAAGATATGAGTTCAAATCCCACCAAGCCAACTAAATCCTGGGTATTTACTCACAAAATGCTGGAGTAACTCAGCGGGACAGGCAGTATCTCAGGAGAGAAGGAATGGGTGACGTTTTGGGTCGAGACCCTTCTTCAACTAAATCCTGGAGTCAAAAGAAAGCATCAGTGAATGGTGAGCCTTGAAATTACTCTTCGGATATGCAGTCCACCTGAAATGGTTATTGAATATAATTCTTGTGGGTTTATTCACAAAATGCTGGAGTAACTCAGCAAGTCAGGCAGCATCTCGGGAGAGATGTGGGTCTTGTGGGTCTTGTGGGTCTTGACAGAAGTTGTGTTTCACCTGACTGGACTTCCTTTCATCAGGGGACACTGTCTCCAAACTAAAGGCTTGTGTGATTAGGACAATGGGAAGCAATGTGCGGTGAACAATGGCTGGGGAAACTTTGCAATTCTCTACCCCGAAGGTCTGTGGGGGCCTAGTTATGATTGAAAGACACAGTGAAGAAACAGGCCCACCGAGTCCATACCGACCATTTGTCACCCATTCACACTAGTTCTACGTTAACCCACGATTGCATCCACTCTCGACACACCAGGGACCATTTACAGAGGCCCAACTCAACTACACACCCGCACGTCTTTGGGATGGTGGAGCAAATTGGAACACCTAGAGGAAACTCACGGGGCAACAAGGAGAACGTGCAAACTCCACACAGGTAGTAACCAAGGTAAGCATTGATCCCGAGTCTTTGGCATAGTGAGGCAGCAGCTCTACTAGCTGAACCACTGCACTGCCAAATATACTCCAGTGGAAATGATTAGATGGTTAGCTCTCAAGGGAATTGCTCCAAAGACACCAAGGTCACTTGAAAGCCCCCCAATTTGAGCCCAGATATTGTAACCTAAACTAAAGAAAGAAGTGTATAAAATCATGAGAGGAATAGATTGGGTAGACGCACAGAGTCTCTTGCCCAGAGTAGCGGAAGTCGAGGACCAGAGGACATAGGTTCAAGGTGAAGGGGAACAGATTTAATAGGAATCTGAGGGGTAACATTTTCACACAAAGGGTGGTGGGTGTATGGAATGAGCTGCCAGAGGAGGTAGTCGAGGCAGGGACTATCCCAACATTTAAGAAACAGTTGGACGGGTACATGGATGGGACAGGTTTGGAGGGATATGGACCAAACGCGGGCAGGTGGGACTAGTGTAGCCGGTGGGACATGTGGGCAAGTTGGGCCGAAGGGCCTGTTTCCATGCTGTATAATTCTATGACTTTATGACTCTAAGACACAAAATGCCAGAGTAACGCCACAGTTCAGGCAGCATCCCTGGAGAACATGGATAGGCAATGTTTTGGGTTGGGACCCTTCTTCTGACCTGACAAATCAGCTATCCATGTTCTCTGGGGATGCTGCCTGACCTGTTGAGTTACTCCAGCACTTTGTGTCTTTTTTGTGTGTAAACCAGCACCTGCAGTTCCTCGTATCTCCTTGTAGCTCTAGCTGGCTGGAAGCGACTGACTGTGGGACCTTCCTATACTGAATAGTCGGAGAACTCACGAGAGAACCTGGTGGGGGAGCTTCTTCTCCGATACTTCTCCTTAGGTCACATCATTTGTATGCAATATCCACGCTGGAGCTTGGTTCCATCCTCGGCTAATTTAGTTTGCAAATCCATACAGGACAAAACTCCACCGTCTAACTCTGAGTGGGCTCAGGCCCGATCCAACGGCATCAAGTCAATCAATTGATTATTTTTAATGAAAAGATTAACTCCAAGAATACCGAGAGATTTCTGGGTGTTACTGTGTCATGTTTAATTATGTTTTCTAATCAGAGCTGAGTAGTTCCAGTACATTGCAATGGACCCAGGAGCCATTGGCTTTAAATTGCTTTAAGAATACTTCCAAGCAGAAAGTATGGATCGGTCTGGGTATAAATTCCTACATGCAAAGCTCGGCAGCAGATAAACTGAATTAACACTCAAGGTAATGGTCAAATTCTCTCCTGTAGTGTAGTCTCCAGTTTAGTTTAGAGATACAGCGCGGAAACAGGCCCTTCGGCCTTTCAAGTCCGCACCGACCACCGATCCCCGCACACTAACACTATCCTACACACACTCGGGACAATTTGTATTTTTATACCAAGCCAATTAACCTACAAACCTGTACATCTTTGGAGTGTGGGAGGAAACCGGAGATCTCGGGGAAAACCCACGCAGGTCACGGGGAGAACGTACAAACTCCGTACAGACAGCACCCATAGTCAGGATCGAACCCGGGTCTCTGGCGCTGTGAGGCAGCAACTCTACCGCTGCGCCAATGTGCTGCCCTGTCTTGAGCATAAAATCCAGGTCAACACAGAAATAATAATGGAATGAAGTAACATGGTGGGGACAGCTTTTGGCCAAGGCCTTTGGCAGAGTTATCCACAACAAATCTCCTGAACGTTTTGGGGGTGAATATGGGACATTCTCCTTGATGTCCTGGCCAACACTTATCCCTCAATTCAAGGTTTCAAGGTTCAGTTTATTGTCACACGTACAAGTTAAGGTGTGTGTGTGTCTGTGTTATATCTGTGTTGTGTGTGTGTCTGTGTTGTATCTGTGTGTCTGTGTTGTGTCTGTGTGTCTGTGTTGTGTCTGCATGATGTGTGTGTGTTGTGTGCGTGTGTGTGTGTGTTTGTGTGTCTGCATGATGTATGTGTGTATGCGTGTGTGTGTGTCTGTGTGTGTGTGTGTGTGTGTGTGTCTGTGTGTGTGTCTGTGTGTGTGTCTGCGTGTGTGTGTGTGTGTCTGTGCCTCTGAACTACCAGGAATTTGAGCTCAAGGAGTTATGGCCCCGCGATTCAGGAACCATTCATCAATCCTTTCAGTGGGGGCCAGACCAAGTGGGTGTCACTGAGAGCTGACGACTGCTTGCATTGCCCTGCTTTGCTAAGCAATCGGCAGCCCAAGCTGAGTGGCTCTGTGCATAGCTCGACCCATCACATAAATTAAACTGTGCCATTCATTTCACCAGACAATGCCTTGCTTTGTCCTCCCGGGGATTGCCGTGGAGTGAGAGTGGAGGGGAGAGGGGGTGGGTGCCGAGAAAGAAATGCCTCAAGTGCACAATCTCAAGTGTGAGCCCTTTGCATGCACTCTTATTGTTCAGACCACTGGTTATAAACCAACGTGATGGTATTTGGGATTGGTAATTAACTAATGATTTCCCAGATGACTAAAAGCTTGAGGGGCATCCTATAAAGTAAAAGCTTCTTAATATTAGTTTAATGCAAATTATAATGTGCAGACCTCCATTTAAGTTGTTGGTTATAGTGCAAGTTGCATTATCTATGGGAATGGGGGCTAAATTTAATGTTTTGTGGAATTCTGCGAAATAACACAGGGATTTAATATTTGCAAGCACTAATCAATATTTTACTGCTTTCATCTACAGTGCAGGAAGAACTAATGAACGGGGGAATCAAATAAAACATACGCTGAATACATTATTACGCGGGCTAAGGAGGCTATTTATAAAGCGGGAATTTTAACTGTTTGGGTGTTTATAGTTGTGACTGTAGGTAGGCCTTTCTAACCCGTCTCAGGATATTTGGAAATGTACACGAAAAGTTTAACAGAGACTGCAAGACTGAGGATTATCAGTTTATCCCCCTTCAAAAGGGATAGGAGCAGAATTGGGCCATTCAGCCCATCAAATCTACTCTGCCATTCAATCATGGCTGATATACCTCTCCCTCCTAACCCCATTCTCCTGCCTTCTCCCCATTACCCCTGGACGATTTGGACCAAAGGGCCGGCTTCTGTGCTGCGTGACTCCATGACTCTTTGACTCTATTATGTTTAAGTTTTTACAGAGCTTTTGAGCCAGAGAAGTTGTTTTTGATGTTTAGCCGCTGTTGAAATGGGGAAAACTCCAGCAGCAAGCACTCTCAACTGGAAAGGAGATATCTGACCAATGTTTTAATGCTATTAGTTGAGGGATGAACACTGGTTTTTAAATGTCAGTGTGTGGACAGGTTGTTCCATCTGAAAACAATGTTTTATCCTGGGGGATGTGGTCATTAAATGCCCATCCTAATTGCCCTTGAGTGGTCAGGCACCTTGCATGTGGCCACAATGTACTTTCAAGTCATAGAGTCATAGAGTGATAGTGTGTAAACAGGCCAACTTGCCCACAATGGCCAACATGTCCCAGCTACACTAGCCCCACCTGTCAGCATTTGGCCCATATCCCTCCAAACCTGTCCTATCCATGTACCTGTTTAACTGCTTCTTAAATGTTGGGACAGTCCCTGCCTTCAACTACCTCCTCTGGCAGCTCATTCCATACACTCACCACCCTTTGTGTGAAAAAGTTACCCCTCAGATTCCTATTAAATCTTTTCCCCTTCACCTTAAACCTAAGAACCTAAGGTTCCTAAGAAAACTTGCATTGCGGAGATTTGCATTATAAAAGCATTGCGTCAGCGAGAAAAGAAGGTTTAGGGGCAAGTGAGTTTCATTTTTCCAACGTTTTGCTGAAAAATATTTTTTCCTTTAGCGAAAAAAAAACAAAGGCTATATGCTACATTGTTTAATAGAATATCACTGCACAAGTGTTAATGGAAGCGATTGCCTGCCAATTTTAGTGGCCTCCCATGGTGAAACTGGCAACCGTGTTCTTTAGAGACAGTGGGGTGTTTGATTACTGTGGGGAGGTTACATGTAAAGAAGGTTTTCTTCAAACACTGATATTTTTCTCGAGACAGCAATTTTTTGCTTCTTGTCAATTTCTAGGTTCCTGATGAAAATTGCATGATATCAGCCATCGTAAGGCAAATAGTGTTCCCAGATTCACTTGCGTTATGTTCAATTCACGTTAAGGAAACATGTGTCACAGTAGAATTACCAGCATTTGAACAGAGAAAGTAGGAAGAGAACTCGCCCATTCAGTCCTGCTTCCACCTGACACATGAACACTACAAACACCAACTAAACAACGAACTATGAACTGTCTTTGTCGCACAAGGGATTTTTGATTTGCACTAATAATGTTTTTCTTTAAATTTATTAATCTTTCTTTTGTTTACAGTGGTGCAGTGGTAGAGTTGTTGCCTCACAGCGCCAGAGACCCAGGTTTGATTCTGGTTACAGGTGCTGTCTGTGTGGAGCTTGCACGTTCTTCCAGTTATCGAAACGTATAAGATTATTAAGGGGTTGAGGCAGGAAACATGTTCCCAATGTTGGGGGAGTCCAGAACCTGGGGCCACAGTTTAAGAATAAGGGGTAGGCCATTTAGAACTGAGATGAGGAAAAACATTTTCAGTCAGAGAGTTGTGAATTCATTGCCTCAGAAGGCAGTGGAGGCCAATTCTCTGAATGCATTCAAGAGAGAGCTAGATAGAGCTCTTAAGGATAGCGGAGTCAGGGGGGGTGGGGAGAAGGCAGGAACGGGGTACTGATTGAGAATGATCAGCCATGATCACATTGAATGGCGGTTCTGGCTCGAAGGGCCGAATGGCCTCCTCCTGCACCTATTGTCTATTGTCTATTGTCTATTACTGGGTGGATTTTCCCTGGGTCCTCCGATTTCCTATAAAGACCATTGAACCATTGAGCATTCCAATGACGTGCAGGGTTGTATGTTAGTTGTCTTCTGTAAATTCTTCCTAGTGTGTGGGATAGAACTAGTGTACAGGTAATCATTAATCAGCATGGGTTCAGTGGGCCGAAGGGCCTGCTTCCATGCTGTGTTCTAAACTAAATTAAACCTATTATGCTGCCACAAGTTCGGCTCGGCGGTCGTTTCGCTCAACACCTTCGCTCAGTCCGCCTTAACCAACCTGATCTCCCGGTGGCCGAGCACTTCAACTCCCCCTCCCAACCCCAGTCTGACCTTTCTGCCATGGGCCTCCTCCAGTGCCATAGTGAGGCCCACCGGAAATTGGAGGAACAGCACCTCATATTTTGCCTGGGCAGCTTGCAGCCCAGCGGTATGAACATTGACTTCTCCAACTTTAGATAGTTCCTCTGTCCCTCTCTTCCCTCTGTCCCTCTCTTCCCCTCCCCCTTCCCAGATCTCCCTCTACCTTCCTGTCTCCACCTATATCCCCCCTGACATCAGTCTGAAGAAAAGTCTCGACCCGAAACGTCGCCCGTTCCTTCTCTCCTGAGATGCTGCCCGACCCGCTGAGTTACTCCAGCATTTTGTGAAATAAATGCTGCCACAAGTTATGAGTTCATTATTCCATTTTTGGTACATATGACAATGAAACTCTCTAGACTCTTGGACCAAGCTTGGTATCTGTCCTGGTGGCCATCGTGGGGAGATGCCAGGTGCAGTACCGTCCCACCGACTCGAATAGGAAGGGGTGCACGCATCACTTGTTACCCACGTCACATATTCTTCCATCACCAATGTCCCAGGCATTAACGATGGGAGACCTGATAGAAATACATGAAAATATGAGAGGCATAGACAGGGTAGACAATCAGAACCCCTTTCCCAGGTGTAAATGTCAAAGACTAGAGGGCATAGCTTTAACGTGAGAGGGGCAAAGTTCAAGGGAGATGTGCGGGGCACGTTTTTTTTACAGAGAGTTGGGTGCCTGGAACACGTTGCCAAAGGTAATGGCGGAGGCAGATACGATAGTGGCATTTAAGAGACTTTTAGATAAGCAAGCAACGGAGGTATATGGATTATGTGTAGGCAGATAAGAGTTGGTCTTGTCATTGTCAGCTGAAGGCCCTGTCATGGCTGATCATTCAAACTCAGCACTCAGTCTGTGCTCTCTCCTCACACCCTTGATCTCTTTAGCCCCAAGAGTTATAAAACTCTTTCTTGAGTACATTTAATAATTTAACTGTCTTAGTCATAGAGTGATACAGGGTGGAAATTCTTGCTATGGAGGGCGTGCAGCGTAGGTTCACTAGGTTAATTCCCAGAATGGCGGGACTGTCGTATGTTGAAAGGCTGGAGCGATTGGGCTTGTATACACTGGAATTTAGAAGGATGAGGGGGGATCTTATTGAAACATATAAGATAATTAGGGGATTGGACACATTAGAGGCAGGAAACATGTTCCCAATGTTGGGGGAGTCCAGAACAAGAGGCCACAGTTTAAGAATAAGGGGTAGGCCATTTAGAACTGAGATGAGGAAGAACTTTTTCAGTCAGAGAGTGGTGAAGGTGTGGAATTCTCTGCCTCAGAAGGCAGTGGAGGCCAGTTCGTTAGATGCTTTCAAGAGAGAGCTGGATAGAGCTCTTAAGGATAGCGGAGTGAGGGGTATGGGGAGAAGGCAGGAACGGGGTACTGATTGAGAGTGATCAGCCATGATCGCATTGAATGGTGGTGCTGGCTCGAAGGGCTGAATGGCCTACTCCTGCACCTATTGTCTATTGTCTATTGTCTATTGAAACAGGCCCTTCGGCCCAACTTACCCACACCGGCCAACATGTCCCAGCGACACAGGTCCCACACTGCCTGTGCTTGGTCCATATCCCTCCAAACTTGGCCTATCCAAGTACCTGTCTAACTGTTGCTTGGGATAGTCCCAGCCTCAACTACCACCTCTGGCAGTTTGTTCCATATATTCACAACCTCTTCTGTTGTTGAAAGTGAAGTCTTGCAGTTTTCTCATTTTGCATTATCACTCGTATCATGTATGATGTGATTTGACTTGACAGTATGTCAAACAAAGTTGTCGTGTTGTTTGGCCAGTGTATAGTTCTGGTGTAGGGAGCTGGTATGAATATCAAAGGAATGTTAACAGGCATGTATGAAAGAATAGATTTGGTTTAGAGGTACAACGTGGAAAAAGGACCTTCAGACCACTGAGTTCAAACTAGTTCGTTGTTATCTCACTTTCACATCCACTCTCAACACCCGAGGGGGCATTTCATGGAACCCGATTAACCTACAAACCCGACGTCTTTGGAATGCGGGAGGAAACCGGAGCACCCGGAGGAAAACCCACGCGGTCACCGGGAGAAGGTGCAAACTCCGCAAAGACAGCAGCCGTAGTCAGGGTCTTTAGGGCTGTGAGGCAGCAGCTCTACCCGCTGCACTTCACGCCACCTGAAATAACAAAGGCAATGGAATTTAGTGGAAAATAACAGAGAGAATGGGAAATCAGAGATTGCTCCGTGGGCTTGCATAGGCCGATGGGCTGAATGGGCTCCCGTGTCATGCGGCCACACGGGAATGGTGTTTTCCGGAACCTGCGTCACCGTGTCTTCCCACGACTCGACGTCTCCACCTGCGGAAACAGGAATATTGACGCAGAGTGTAGCTGGAGAGGACGTCCGATTGACGATGAAATTATACATGACAGCTTACATCCTCTCTCATCAAACATTCATCTCTGAAATTTGGAAGTAACTCCTTTCCCTTTGAAATATCGAACCATTCCCAAGTAAGACAACGTGCCAGCTTTTCAGTGTTTACGGTGATGCGGGGAGCATCAAAGAGTCTTTGGAGCCAAGAGCAGCCAGCTCAGGTACTGGCATGTCAGTCTATCTCCATCTGCC
>NC_135987.1:19498831-19576331 GCF_053455715.1 Rhinoraja longicauda | reverse complement strand
GTCGTGGTACACCAGTCATTGAAAGTAGGCATGCAGGTGCAGCAGGCAGTGAAGAAAGCGAATGGTATGTTGGCATTCATAGCGAGGGGATTTGAGTATAGGAGCAGGGAGGTTCTGCTGCAGTTGTACAGGGCATTGGTGAGACCACACCTGGAGTATTGCGTCCAGTTTTGGTCTCCTAATCTGAGGAAAGACATTCTTGCCATAGAGGGAGTACAGAGAAGGTTCGCCAGATTGATTCCTGGGATGGCAGGACTTTCATATGAAGAAAGACTGGATAGACTCGGCTTCTACTCACTGGAATTTAGAAGATTGAGGGGGGATCTTATGGAAACTTACAAAATTCTTAAGAGGTTGGACAGGCTAGATGCAGGAAGATTGTTCCCGATGTTGGGGAAGTCCAGAACAAGGGGTCACAGTTTAAGGATAAGGGGGAAGTCTTTTAGGACCGAGATGAGAAAGTTTTTTTTCACACAGAGAGTGGTGAATCTGTGGAATTCTCTGCCACAGAAGGTAGTTGAGGCCAGTTAATTGGCTATATTTAAGAGGGAGTTAGATGTGGACCTTGTGGCTAAAGGGATCAGGGGGTATGGAGAGATGGCAGGTACGGGATACTGAGTTGGATGATCAGCCATGATCATATTGAATGGCGGTGCAGGCTCGAAGGGCCGAATGGCCTACTCCTGCACCTATTTTCTATGTTTCTATGTTTCTATTCCTAGAGCAGAATTAGGCCACTCGGCCCATCAAGTCCGCTCCGCCATTCAATCATGGCTGATCTATCTTTCCCTTTCAACCCCATTCTCCTGCCTTCTCCCCATAACCTCTGAAACCCATACTAATCAAGAATGTGTCAATCTCAGTCTTTAAAATATCCATTGACAGCCTCCACAACCTTCTGTGTCAATGAATTCCACAGATTCACCGCACTCTGACTAAAGAAATTCCTCCTCATCTCCTTCCAAAAGGAACGTCCTTTTATTCTGAGGCTATGACCTCTGGTCCTAGACTCTCCCACTAGTGGAAACATCCTCTCCACATTCACTCTACCCAGGCCTTTCATTGTTCGGTAAGTTCCAATGAGGTCCCCCCACATCCTTTTAAACTCCAGCGAGTACAGGCCCAGTGTCAAACGCTCACTATACGTCAACCCGCTCACGCCTGGGATCATTCTCGTCAGTGTCACTCTGGCCCTCTTCACCTCATCCATCAACGCTGCCTTCCTCTCACAGGTCTTTCCCCAGTTTCCTATATTCTGTCCTATTTGCACCACCACTCCCAAAGGGAATAAGTGCCACCTTCTCTGCTGTATCACTCCTTCACCCATGGGAACCACTGTCACCGTATCATTTTGCAGGGTCCGCAGTCACATGGATACTTGTACATAGGGTTGCCAACTGTCCCGTATTAGCCGGGACATCCCGTATTTTGGGCTAAATTAGTTTGTCCCGCGCGGGACCGCCCTTGTCCCGTATTAGTAGGGTTGCCAACTTCCTCACTCCCAAATAAGGGACAAAGGGTGACGTCACCGCCCCGCGCCCCACGTGACCTCACCCAGCTAGCGGCCACGTGCTCCAGCTCCGCCAATGGCGGCCGCCCGGCCCTAATATACACAGACCCACATGATAATGCACACAGACACACACAGATGCACACGGCCACACACACAGATGCACACGGACACACACAGACACACACACAGATGCACACGGACACACACACGGACGCACAGACACACACAGATGCACACACACAGATGCACACAGACACACACAGATGCACACGGACACACACACACAGACACACACAGACACACACACACAGATGCACACGGACACACACACAGATGCACACAGACACGCACAGATGCACACAGACACACACAGACGCACACAGACACGCACACACACGGATGCACACAGACTCACACGCTAATGCACACAGACTCACACGCTAATGCACACAGTCACACATGCTAATGCACACGGACACGCACAGATGCACACAGACACACACACACACACACACATACAAATGCACACAGACACACACGCTGATACACACAAACAAACACATAGATACACACTCACATATTAATGAATATACGCACAAAATCACTCACTCCCATAACCTCTCCAAGGCCATTTTCTGACTTTACATTGGCCATTAAGTCTAGTGCACTATAGGTATGGAGAATGACATGCCTGAAAGAAGCAGATTAAAAGTGACGTTATCCAGAGCACACAGCAGAGACCACCCCCCTACATTATCCATTGCACAGGGTCTCAGCCTTGTGCACACAGTGACTCATTGTCTTGCACTATTCTGTGTTGTGCTGGGTTCAGATCTGAAGGGGGTTAACCAACAAAGCTTGTCATAGGCTCTCCTCTCCCCACTAAATGAAACACGTGCATCAAAGGCTAATTGCTAAAATCTATTGATTCAAGTGTCTTTTTAAAGAATCTATTAACATTCTTTGCAAATATTTATCAAATTACATTTAGTATCCATTTACTGCATTAATCAACTTCACGATCAACAGCATCTTCTGTGTTGCCTTCCTATTAAAGGTTACAGATGAGAGAATTTCATTAAAGAATTCATCTGCTTATCTCTGCTTTATAATTACTACAAATCAAAGAAACTGCAGAATTGAATAAATTGCCTGTTTGCGGTGTTTTTTTAAAAGAAAAAGTGTTGATGAGCACTAACAATCAGAGTGCTGTTTCATTGTTCAAACATGTTTATGAACAAGGCAGGCACGATAGAGTTGCTGCCTCACAGCGCCAGAGACCCAGGTTCGATCCTGACTACGGGTGCTGTCTGTACGGAGTTTGTACGTTTTCTCCCCGTGACCAGCATGGGTTTTCCCCGAGGTCTTCGGTTTCCTCCCACACTCCAAAGACGTACAGGTCTGTAGGTTAATTGGCTTGGTGTAAATGTAAATTATCCCTAGTGTGTGTAAGTGTAAGTGTGCAGGGATTGCTAGTCGGCGTGGACTCGGGAGTGGCTGAAGGGCCTGTTTCCGTGCTGTATTTCTAAACTAAACAATTTTGTTTGTTTGTCAAATGACGAGGGAAAATGAGCGGCGGGTTTGAATGTGGGATGCAAGGGGCAGAAGAGGGAGTAGGAGGCTTGTTCAGTTTTAGTGTCAGGCTGGAAGGCAGGTGGCTTGAACAGAAGGACTGCCAACTACAGAACCATCTACAGTGACAAGATACAGAGGCTTGGTATCTCCCTTGTATCCTGTTGTGTGTACTGCTGTGGTTTTCCAGCTGGCTTTATGATTTGGATACGGCCTGGATAGAGTGGATGTGGAGAGGATGTTTCCACCAGTGGGAGAGTCTAGGACCAGAGGTCACAGCCTCAGAATTAAAGGACGTTCCTTTAGCAAGGAGATGAGGAGGAATTTCTTTAGTCAGAGGGTGGTGAATCTGTGGAATTCTTTGCCACAGAAGGCTGTGGAGGCCAAGTCAATGGATATTGTTAAGGCAGAGATAGATAGATTCTTGATTAGTATGGGTGTCAGGGGTTATGGCAGTAGAATGGAGTTGAGAGGGAGAGATAGATCAGCCATGATTGAATGAAGTAGACTTGATGGGCCGAATGACCTAGTCATGGGGTCTGAAATAGGGGCTGTGAAATCCACATGACTGTCTTTAAAAGTTCCACCAATTCACTTGGTTTTAGTTTTAGAGATACAGCGTGGAAACAGACCCTTCCGCCCATCGAGTCTGCGCCGACCAGTGATCCCCGTACACTAACGCTATCATACACACACTAGGGACAATTTCCAATTATACCAAAGCCAATTAACCTGCAAAGCTGTATGTTTTTGGAGTGTGGGAGGAAACCAAAGATCTCGGAGAAAATCCATGCACGTCATGGGGAGAACGTACATACACACAGTGCAGACAGCACCCGTTGTCAGTATTGAACCCGGGTCTGTGGCGCTGTAAGGTAGCAACTCTTTTGTTGTGCCACCGTGCCGTGCCTGACGTAGGTCTCGACCTGAAACATTGACCATCCCTTTGCCTTCATGGATGCTGTCTGACTCACTGAGATTCTCCAGCAGTTTATATTTTTCTCCAGGGTGCAGCATCTCCAGTCTCTTGTGTCTCCTCCCACACATCTCTCTTCTTCTGCAAATTGAAACCTTGTTGCTCTCCACTTTACCTGTTCAGTTGGAGGGTGAGCGACCTGAATCATTCACTCTGTTTCTCTGCTAATGTTATTCTCTTCCCATGTATCTGTCCACTGTAAATGGCTCGATTGTAATCATGTATTGGCTTGCCAAAATAAACTCTGAACTACATAGACTATTATTGTTATTATTGGACTATTATTTTTTTTTTTGTGTGTGCATATGTGCGTGTGTATATATCTATATCTATATATATATATGGTAGACACAAAATGCTGGAGTAACTCAGCGGGTCAGGCAGCATCTCAGGAGAGAAGGAATGGGTGACGTTTCGGGTCAAGATCCTTCTCTCCTGAGATGCTGCCTGACCCGCTGAGTTACTCCAGCATTTTATGTCTACCATATATATGTGTGAGTGTGTATGTGAGCGTGTGCGTGTGCGTGTGCGTGTGCGTGTGAGTGTGAGTGTGAGTGTGTGTGTGTGTGTGTGTGTGTGTGTGTGTGTGTGTGTGTGTGTGTGTGTGTGTGTGTGTGTGTGTGTGTGATCTATATATATGTGTATTTGTGAGTATGTGTATATATCCACACTGAACTTTTTGTTTTTCTCTCTCGTTCATTATCTTGTTCACGGTGCACTGTGTTTACATATTCTGTTGTGATGCAGCAAGTATGAATGTCATTGCTCTGTCTGACACACATTACAATAAAACACTCTTGACTCTCTCTTCCACTGACCAGTTAGCACGCAACAAAAGCTTTTCACTGTACCTCGCTCGGTACAGGTGACAATAAACTAGACTGAACTGAACTGAACAGAATATTGCTGGCATTGTATCTTTACTTTAACCACCCCTTTCCCTTCAACCTTTGCCTCCAACATACAGTTCAGCATTTTATCACAGGAAATGCAGAAATCAACGTTGCGAAGTCTATTAAAAAAAAAAGCAGAGATGGAGTTAAACTCCGTGAGCTAAATTATGGCCTTTCGACTGAAGATCAGCGCTTGGACTGATGACGCAAATCAACAGCAGTCAGAACTCAGATTTTATAGCTTATTTTATGTGATATCCCTGAAGGCTATCAGTGAGGAATATAGGACCTGTCATATGTCCTCAATGCAAAACGGGGGCTGCGTTAAGATGTCTTCTTTGTTTGCCTGCATATCACGCAACCCATGGCTTTCAGTTCACGTGCATTTTCCTTTCCCCTGGTCAGCACGGACTGAACGCCCAGATGATTATGATTTATATTTGTTCATCTTTGGGGAGTGGGCTTTGTGGCCCATCTCTGTTTCCCCTTGCATCATGTCCTAGCACTGGTTGTGGCACAGTGGTGCAGCGGTAGAGTTGCTGCCCTATAGTGCTTACAGCGCCAGAGTCCCGGGTTCGACCCTGACTACGGGTGCTGTCTGTACGGAGTTTGTACGTTCTCCCCGTGACCTGTGTGGGTTTTCTCCACAACAACCAAAATTCTCCATCTAAGCTAGCCCCATGAACTGACTCCACACGAACCTGTTCACACTAGTTCTATATTAATTCTCTACACATCCATTCTCCACACATTAAGGGCAATAAAGGGAGGCCAATTAATGTAATCAATTAATATATATCCATATATCCATAGGGCTCTAGTGAGACCATATATAACAGTATAACAGAGCTTTATTTGTCATTCGGTACCGAGGTACCGAACGAAACTACATAGCAGTCATACAAAAAAAGAACACAAGACACATGACCCCAACACAAACGTCCATCACAGTGACTCCAAACACCCCCTCACTGTGATGGAGGCAACAAAACTTCCACTCTCTTCCCCACGCCCACGGACAGACAGCTCGTCCCCGACCGACCCGCACAGTCCCCGCAAGGGGATGGAAGTCCCCGCGGCCGAGTCGCACCGGGTGCTGAAACGTCTCGCGGCCGAGCCGGGCGATGAAAGGCCCCGCGACCAAGCCTTGCGCAGCTAAGTCCCGTGGCCGAGCCGCACCGGGCGATCCATATAGCCATATATCCATAGGGCCCTAGTGAGACCGCACCTAGAGTACTGTGTGCAGTTTTGGTCTCCAAATTTGAGGAAGGATATTCTTGCTATTGAGGGCATGCAGCGTAGGTTTACTAGGTTAATTCCCGGAATAGCGGGACTGTCATGTTGAAAGACTGGAGCGACTAGGCTTGTATACACTGGAATTTAGAAGGATGAGAGGAGATTTTATCGAAACGTATAAGATTATTAAGGGGTTGGACACGTTAGAGGCAGGAAACATGTTCCCAATGTTGGGGGAGTCCAGAACCAGGGGCCACAGTTTAAGAATAAGGGGTAGGCCATTTAGAACGGAGATGAGGAAATCATTTTCAGTCAGAGAGTTGTGAATCTGTGGAATTCTCTGCCTCAAAAGGCAGTGGAGGCCAATTCTCTGAATGCATTCAAGAGAGAGCTAGATAGAGCTCTTAAGGATAGCGGAGTCAGGGGGTATGGGGAGAAGGCAGGAACGGGGTACTGATTGAGAATGATCAGGCATGATCACATTGAATGGCGGTGCTGGCTCGAAGGGCCGAATGGCCTCCTCCTGCACCTATTGTCTATTGTCTATTGTCTTTGGGAAACTGGGGAACCTGAGAATGCATTGAATGGCGCAGCGTTGCAGTGGTAGAGTTGCTGCCTTACAGCGCCAGAGACCCGGGGTGACCCTGACTACGGGTGCTGTCTGTGCATAGTTTGTACGCTCTCCCTGTGACCCCATGGGTTTCCTCCCACATTCCAAAGACGTGCAGGTTTGTAGGTTAATTGGCTTCTGTAAAATTGCCTCTAGTGTTTAGGATGTGAAAGTGGGATAACATAGACCTAGCTTACGGGTGAGTGATGGTCGACGTGAGCTCGGTGGGCAAAGAGCCTGTTTACATGCTGCATCTCTTAAAAGTAAAGGAATACCTGGAGGAAACCCATGTGGTCACAGGGATAACATGCAAACTCTACACAGACAGCACCCTAGGATCGAACCCGGGTCTCCGGTGCTGTGAGGCAGCAGCTCTACCAGCCACCCTTACAACATTTGTCAACTGGTTATGTGAATGAACGTGTTTGCATGATTAAAATGGTCAAAATAAGTGGCACTTGCTTTGCAAAAGGAGTACTTTGATAGAGCGATATGTAGGAAGGAACTGCAGGTGCTAGTTTACACCAAAGATAGACACAAAAAGCTGGAGTAACTCAGCGGGACAGGTAGCATCTCTGGAGAGAAGGAATGGGTGTCGTTTCAGATCGAGATCCTTCTTCAGACATCTTCTTCTGAAGAAGGGTCTCGACCCGAAACGCTACCCATTCCTTCTCTCCAGAGATGCTGCCTGTCCCGCTGAGTTGCTGCAGCTTTTTGTGTCACCCCTCATAGAATGACTTCTGTTACGCTTAAGGAATGGGGATTCTGTATTTAACGTAAACTATTACCACAGGTGGGAATGAATTCCCTGTTTGTGTACTGGGATAACTTGTTATCCAACACAGGAAAGCTATAAGTCCCCTGACATCAGTCTGAAGAAAGGTCTCGACCCGAAACGTCAACCATTCCTTCTCTCCCGAGATGCTGCCTGACCTGCTGAGTTACTCCAGCATTTTGTGTCTATGCAGGTAAGCTATAGACAGGAGGGGGATTCTGCTTATAGAGATGATACATGTGGACAGACTTCGAAGAAATATGTTTCCTGTATATATATCAAACCTGTTAGATTCCAGAGTCCGTACATGCACTGCATATGAATCACAGATCAAAAAGTCATTCCATATAAATCTTTGACAACACCAAATGAATTCTGTTTAAGTTACTTTGGTTAAACTAAAAGCCCAGAAATGGGACACATAAAATCTCCGCACGGTTCTTAAACTGCCTTTAGCTGTTCCCAGCGCACTGAAAACAGGAATCCGATAACTCATTCCCCAGCAGTTGATTCCCAGCGAAACCACTGGAAACCTCAATGTCATGTATGATCCCACACACACAGGGCTCCTGTTATAAAATACTTGCACATGTGCTGACGCAAGTGCTGAGGAGAAAACCTGTCTGGCCACAACTATTTCCAACCTTCCGGACTCAGTAATTCCTGCAAGAGTTTCGCAAACAAAAATGCCAAAAGCAGTTGAGTGAGATTGTTTGCCTTTCTCTCTCTTTGACTTTCTACATTGACTTTGTTTTGGTGAAAGTATTTTACTGGATGAGGCATAATAAAAAATGGCCGTTGAAGATGAGGGGGGCAAGATTTAAAAGGGACCCGAGGAGAAACGAAAAAGCACTGTTCCTGTGCTGTAGTTTCAGGTTTTTAAAAATTTCGTTTAGTTTAGTTTAGTTTAGATTAGTTTAGCTTAGCTTAGCTTAGCTTAGCTTAGCTTAGCTTAGCCAAGTTGACCTTAGCTTAGATTAGTTTAGTTTAGCGAGATACACCATGGAAGCAGGCCCTTCGGCCCACTGAGTCCACCCGTTTACACTCCACATCCACTCTCTATATACGAGAGGCAATATACAGAAGCCAAATAACCTACAAACCAGCACATCTTTAGAATGTGGGAAGCAACCGGAGAAAACCCATGTGGTCACAGGAATAAGGTGCAAACTCCACACATAGTTAGGATTGAAGCTGGGTCTTTGGCGCTGTGAAGCAGTGGGTCAATAGACAATAGACAATAGGTGCAGTAATAGGCCATTCAGCCCTTTGAGCCAGCACCACCATTCAATGTGATCATGGCTGATCATTCTCAATCAGTACCCCGTTCCTGCCTTCTCCCCATACCCCCTGACTCTGCTATCCTTAAGAGCTCTATCTAGCTCTCTCTTGAGTGCATAAGATGCTGCCTGACCCATTGAGTTAATCTTGCTTATTGTGTCCTCTTTCTCCAGAGATGCTGCCTGACCCGCTGAGTTACTCCAGCCTTTTGCATCTATCTTTGGTTTAAACCAGAATCTGCAGTTTCTTCTGATAGTTATTGCTCTTCCTCTAGTCATATCTTGGGCTACAGATAGTGTATGAGGTGATCTGATATGATAGGCCACTCAGCTTGTAACCATGGGTTTTCCAATGACTGCTAGATATTGGAAACAAGACATCTGTATAACTTTTCACTTATTACCACTGGTGGTAGTTAATTCCCTTTGTTTATCGACTGCGATGTATTGTTAACCGACACGGAACAACTCGGAAATGGATTCTGCGTGCTATACGGATTCAAACAACATCTATCAGGGGAAAACATGATGTCTGAGATGGTGTCTAATTTCATCTTTTTAATCACTGGAGACACTTCACTGCATCAGAAATGCAATGTTTAAATTTTTTAATGATATTTCTTTTCTTTCTGAAATCTCCAAGGACGGAAATCTAAAACCAGCTTTAGAAATGCTCTGCGTGTTGCGGCTTGCATTGGTGTTTTTGCAGAAGATCATTAGCGCTGCTTGGAATCAACTAGAAGTTCAGGAGGATTTGAGCGGTTCGTAATTAATAATGACATCCCAGTCAAAGATTAACCCTTCATTTTAACAACATGGGACATAGAAGAGCACAGCGCACGAACGGGCCCTTCGGCCCACCATAGTGCCGAACGTCAAGTCAAGTCAAGTCAATTTGACCTGACAAAGTCAAGTCATTGAGTACCGGCACACCACAGGGCTGTGTTCTGAGCCCCATGCTCTACTCCCTCTTCACACACGACTGTGTTCCTGCATTCGACACCAACGCCATTGTCAAGTTTGCAGACGACACAACGGTGATCGGACTTATCACCAACGGTGATGAAACAAAATACAGAGCGGAGGTGCAGAACCTGGCGGACTGGTGCTCTGATAACAACCTGTCCCTAAATACCACCAAGACCAAGGAGCTGATCATCAACTTCTGTAGGTCACATAACGGGGAATACGCCCCAATCTTTATCAACGGGGACAGTGTGGAGAGAGTGTCCAGCTTCAAGTTTTTGGGCACTCACATTTCGGATAATACTGTCCAATAATACTGCTGCGCTGGTCAAGAAGGCACAGCAACGACTGTTCTACTTAAGAACACTGAAGAAGTCTGGTCTACCCCAACAGCTGCTGACGACCTTCTACCGCTGCACCATAGAGAGCATCCTAACACATGGCATCCCTGTGTGGTACCTCAGCTGCACGGAGGCAGAGAGGAAAGCTCTTCAGCGGGTAGTCCATAGAGCTCAGAGGACCATCGGACACAGCTACCAGCCTTGGAGGGCATCTACAACACACGATGCCTCAGAAAAGCCACCAGCATCCACAAAGACTCCTCACACCCCTGCAACAGTCTGTTCGAACTCCTTCCATTGGGCAGACGATACAAGGCCTTCTACGCCCACACCTCCAGACTCAGGAACAGCTTCATCTCCAGGGCCATAGCTGCTATGAACCGGTCCTGCTGAGCCGGATGGTCACATCGCACAGTGATCCGGCACAGACCTACTTGCACTTTATTCTGTTTTAAAACTGTTCCAATTTGTTTCATTGGGTTGTTTAAATTAATACTGACTAGCTAATTAATTTATTGCATCGTATGGGCATTCCCAATCTCGTTGTACCCCTGTACAATGACAATAAAGATATATTGTATTGTATTATATTGTATTTTATTTGTATAGCACATTTAAACACAACCCATGTTGACCAAAGTGCTGTACATCAGAGCAGATACTAAAAAAGAAAATACCTAAAAATGCACACAAACCTAACATCACAGACATTAACAGTTTACAGCACCCCCTCAGAGGGCCTCAAACCTGATGCCAAGGTCAACAATTAACCTCTCTCATCTATATCCCCCCATTTCCTGCATATATCCATGTGCCTATCCAAAATCCTCTTCAATGCACTGCCATTTCTGCCTCCACCTCCACCCCTGGCAGCATGTTCAAGCACCCACCTCTCTCTGTGTAAAGACACTTGGCCCACACATGGACATTTGTAAGGCAGAGACAGATAGATACTTGATTAGTGCGGTTGTCAGGGGCTATGTATGGGGAGGAGGCAGGAGAATGGGGTTCGGAGGGAGAGATAGATCAGCTCCGTACAGACAGCGCCCATAGTCAGGATCGAACCAGTCTCTGGTGCCGTGAGGCAGCAACTCTACCGCTGTGCGACCGTGCCACCAGTTGTTGGGGGAACAGATTATCTATGTACTAAAACTCTCGTTTGTCTGTTTGTTTGTTCCTGAACTACAGACAAAATGGTACACGATAGCGCAACAATTATAGGCCCACCTTACTCACCGTCGTCCCTTTGGTGCCGATGGAAGAAGTTTCATTGAAATCGGTGTTATATTTTAAAAGATATTCACATTTTAAAGTTTAAATCTATCTCCTAGGGAGGGAGGAGGGGGTGGAGGGAGGGGGGGGAGAGAGGGGGGGGGGGGGGGAGAGAGGGGGAGGGGGGAGAAGGGGGGGGAGGGAGAGGGTGCTGCACCAATGAAGGAGAGGTTTGGGCCCAACGGGTTCACTTGGTCTAGTGTTTGAATAAAAAGCAGACCTGGATAAGCTGATCAGCTTTCACAGTAACATGGGAATTGTTGGACACAAGAATTCCACCTGGTTTCCCTCTGGCAGTCAGATAATACAACACTAACAGAGGTTCTGATGAATTGTAGCAATTAATCTCTATCAATTGATTTACCACAGACCAGACTTGACACAAACCATGACACAGAAACGCCTGAAGCATTGAGAACCCTAAGTTGCCTAGTTCCTCCCAAGCATGTAACAATTACTTTACAACTTCACAAATTGCTGAGTTATTGCGTCCCGAAAATATTTCCTGAAAGAATTCTAACTTTGAAGTGAAGATCAGCTTTGGATTTTGAAAGTGTACACGCAGCAGTGATAATGATGAGAAATTCTGCTCGGGCAGTAAAGGTTTGAAAATATGCAGAGATAATTTGTGTCCTTCGGGTACGAGGTGCTGTATTTCCCCTTCTAGCCCTCCAAGGTTGTGTGACAGCATGCCCATTAATAATGGCATCCATCATGCTTCCCACCATGTGAATCTTTGCCACTTATTGTCCCACGGCCTGATCTCAGCCTGGATCTCACAATTTCATGACACTTGGTGAATTTCGAATTGGGAGGCATCAGAAGAGTGTTTGAGCCGGGCAGAAGATACAGAGGCTTGCAAGTGTACACCACCAGACTCAAGAACAACTTCTTCCCCTCCATAGACGCAAAACGCTGGAGTTACTCAGCTGGTCCGACGACATTTTTAGATTTTTAGATTTAGAGATACAGCGCGGAAACAGGCCCTTCGGCCCACCGAGTCCGCGCCGCCCAGCGATCCCCGCACATTAACACTATCCTACACACACTAGGGACAATTTTTACATTTACCCAGTCTATTAACCTACCTACCTGTACGTCTTTGGAGTGTGGGAGGAAACCGAAGATCTCGGAGAAAACCCACGCAGGTCACGGGGAGAACGTACAAACTCCGTACAGACGGCGCCCGTAGTCAGGATCGAACCTGAGTCTCCGGCGCTGCATTCGCTGTAAGGCAGCAACTCTACCGCTGTGCTGATACCGTGCATCTCTGGAGAAAAGGAATAAGTGGCGTTTTGGGTCGAGACCCTTCTTCAGACTGAGAGTCAGGGGAAAGAGAAATGCGAGATATAGATGGTCACACTGAATCTGCAAAGTGTAAAGTCTAAACTAAAGCCTTAACGTGGGACTGTACAAAGAGACTGTACGTAAGCAATGGAAGGTTCAGGCAACCCACAAGCTTTTCTTGCCAATCCACATCTGCATTTCCTTGTGTCTACTAACCATTGCCTCAACAACTGTGATGTCCACTGGGCATTATGGACTTTGGTTTTTGCTTTATTATGGTCCAGTTACCCAGTATTACTGATTGTTAACATGTGGTATTGGTGATTATTGTATATTTACTTTAGTTTGACTTGATTACCTTGATGCATAATATTATCTGATTTGTGTCTAGGAAGGAACTGCAGATGCTGGTTTATACCAAAGATAGACACAAAGTGCTGGAGTAACTCAGCAGATCGGGCAGCATCTCCGGAGAAAAAGAATGGATGCTTTCTCTAAAAGGATAGGTCTGAAGAAGGGTTCCAATCCAAAACATCACTTATCCTTTTTCTCCAGAGATGCTGCTTGACCTGCTGAGTAACTCAAGCTCTTTGTATTATCTGTATAAAAAGGAACTGCAGATGTTGGTTTACACCAAAGATAGACACAAAATGCTGGTGTGACTCAGCGGGTCAGGCAGCATCTCTGGAAATAAGGAATGGGTGACGTTTTGGTTCGAGACCCTTCTTCGGACTGACCTTTTTTCCAGAGATGCAGCCTGACCCGCTGAGTTACTCCAGAATTTTGTGTGTCCACCAGATTCAGGGACAGTATCTTCCCAGCTGTTATCAAGCAACTGAACCATCCTACCACAACCAGAGAGCAGTCCTAAACTACTATCTACCACTTTGGTGACCCTCAGACTATCTTTGATCAGACTTTGCTGGTTTTACCTTGCACTAAACATTATTCCCTTATCATGTATCTGTATACTGTAAATGACTCGATTGTAATCATCTATTTCTTTCTCCTAACTGGTTAGCATGCAACACGTGACAATAAACTAAACTAAACCAATCTTTGTATTATCTGATTTATTTGGAGAGCATACAAAATAAGATACTGGCTTTACTTTGCACCAAACGTTATTCCCTTATCATGTATCTGTACACTGTGAATGGCTCGATTGTAATCATGTATTGTCTTTCTGCGGGCTGGTTAGCACGCAACAAAAGCTTTTCACTGTACCTCGCTCGGTACACGCGACAATAAGCTAAACTGGAAACTAAACAAAGCTTTTCACTGCATCCAAGGACATACACGCCACTGGAAATAAATGGGTCTACTGTGGATAGGGTGAGCAGTTTTAAATACCTGGGAGTCCACATCAAAGAGGATCTGACATGGGCAACGCACATTGCCGCACTGGTGGGTAAGGCAAAGCAGCGTCTTTACCACCTGAGACAGCTGAGGAAATTCAGAGTGTCTCTGAGGATCCTTCATTGCTTCTACTCTGGGACTGTAGAGAGCATCCTGTCCGGCAACATTACAGTCTGGTTTGGGAACAGCTCTGCCCAGGACAGGATGGCCCTGCAGAGAGTAGTGCGTTCGGCAGAACGCACCATGGGAACTACACTCGCCCCCCTGCAGGACCTATACATCAGGAGGTGCAGATCGAGACCAAGCAAGATTATGAGGGACCTCTACCACCCCAGTAACGGACTGTTCCAGATGCTATGGTCAGGCAAACGCCTCCACTGTCACGCTGTGAAAACGGAGAGGATGAGACGGAGTTTCTTCCCACAGGCCATCAGGACTGTTAACTTTTATAACTCCAGGGACTAAATTTTGTCTTCTCTGTATTAACTTTAATTTATATGCTGTAATTGTAACTTTTTTTGCACAATCCGCAGGCATTGCCACTTTCATTTCACTGCACATCGTGTATGTGTATGTGACAAATAAACTTGATTTGACTTGACTCAGTACATGTAACAATAATAATCCTGAACCGAAACCTAAACGTAGAAACATAGAAACATAAAAAATAGGTGCAGGAGTAGGTCATTCGGCCCTTCGAGCCTGCACCGCCATTCAATATGATCATGGCAAATCATCCAACTCAGTATCCCGTACCTGCCTTCTCTCCATACCCCCTGATCCCTTTAGCCACAAGGGCCACATCTAACTCCCTCTTAAATATAGCCAATGAACTGGCCTCAACTACCTTCTGTGGCAGAGAATTCCACAGATTCACCACTCTCTGTGTGAAAAAAAACGTTCTCATCTCAGTCCTAAAAGACTTCCCCCTTATCCTTAAACTGTGACCCCTTGTTCTGGACTTCCCCAACATCGGGAACAATCTTCCTGCATCTAGCCTGTCCAACCCCTTAAGAATTTTGTAAGTTTCTATAAGATCCCCCCTCAATCTTCTAAATTCCAGCGAGTACTGTACGCAATACTCCAGGTGTGGTCTCACCAATGCCCTGTACAACAGCAGTAGAACCTAATACAATTCAGGATCACAGGCTGCTTCTAAATACATTACCATTGGCAACAAGGATGGTCGCAACAACTGACATGAAATTATTCCAGGGAAACTAACGGCAGTGGTTTGTAGAATCTCTGGCACCCACCGTGCATTGCTGTCCTCTGGCACTTCCACAACGGGGGGGAGAGACCAACTTGGGTACGGAAGCTTTCCTGAGGCAGTAATCAAAGAAAGAACAGACACCAGCAGTCTGTGGCACAGAAACGGGCATTGATAAAAGGCGAAAGAAGCACACAGGAGCTGAAAGTAGGGAAGAACTGATTGTCAGAATCAGAATAGAATCAGAATCAGAATAGCCTTTATTGTCATCCAAAAAAAACAAGCCTTTTGGGAGAAGTTCCATTACCCACAGTCCAACAATAAGAGCAATAAAAATAAGCAATAACACACACAATCACAAACCAACACAAAACAAACAAAAAAGAAACATCCATCACAGTGAGTCTCCTCTAGTCACTGTGATTATTCACAAAATGCTGGAGTAACTCAGCAGGTCAGGCAGCATTTCTGGAGAGAAGGAATGGGTGACGTTTCGGGTCGAGACCCTTCTTCAGACTGACCCGAAACGTCACCCATTCCTTCTCTCCAGAGATGCTGCCTGACCTGCTGAGTTACTCCAGCATTTTGTGAATAAATACCTTCGATTTGTACCAGCATCTGCATTTATTTTCTTATCCTCACTGTGATGGAAGGCCAGAATGTCTTTTCTCTTTCCCTGCCGTCTTCTCCCGCGGTCAGGCTGTTGAAGTTGCCACGTCGCGGCAGTCGGGACTCCCGACATTGAAGCCCCCGCCGGGCGGAGAAAATCCCGAGGCCGGTTCCAGGCCGCGCCGGACGGTGAAAGGTCCACAGCGGGCCGACCCAAGCCCCGCAATTCGTGGGGGTTGTACCATCATCGTTTATGCAGAAAATGGGACAAAGTAGCACTTGAGGGCAGAGCGCAGGTAGATAAGGTGGTCAAAAAGGCTTTTGGCTCATTGGCCTTCATCAGTCAGAGTATTAAGTATAGAAGTTGGGAGGACATGTTGCAGTTGTATAAAACGTCGGCGAGACTGCATTCAGATAATTGTGTTCAGTGCTGGGCACCATGTTATAGGAAAGATATTGTCAAACTTGAAAGGGTTCAGGGAAGATTTACGAGGATGTTGCCAGGACTAGAGGGTGTGAGCTTTTGGGAGAGGTTGAGTAGGTTGGGTCTCAATTCCTTGGAGCGCAGGAGGATGAGAGGTGATCTTATAGAGGAGTGTAAAATCATGAGAGGAATAAATTAGGTAGATGCACAGAATCAAGGGACATGGGGGAAAGCAGGGCCAGGGTACTGACTTTAGATGATCAGCCATGATCATATTAAATGGCGGTGCTGGCTCGAAGGGCCGAATGGCCTAGTCCTGCACCTATTTTTCTATGTTTCTATGTTTCTATCAGCAATATGGGCAGCCTAGGAGAGCAACATCAAACGTAATGCATTTGCAGTGGGAAGCATGGACACGTTCACGTTCATGTTATAGGAGCAGAATTAGGCCATTCGGCCCATCAAGTCAACTCCGTCATTCACTCATGGCTGATCTATCTCTCCCTCTCATTCTCCTGCTTTCTCCCATTAACCCCTGACACCCGTACTAATCAAGAATCTGTAAATCTCCACCATTAAAATATCCATTGACTTGTGGCCTCCACACCTGTCTGTGGCAATGAATTCCACAGATTCCCACACACTAAAGAAATGTCTCCTCATCTCCTTTCTGAAGATACATCCTTTTATTCTGAGGCTGTGGCCTCTGGTCCTTGACTCTCCCACTGGTGGAAACATCCTCTCCACATCCACTCGATCCAGGCCTTTCACTATTCGGTAAGATTGAATGAGCAACTAGGCTTGTATACACTGGAATTTAGAAGGATGAGAGCGAATCGTATCGAAACGTGTAAGATTATTAAGGGGTTGGACACGTTAGATGCAGGAAACATGTTCCCAATGTTGGGGGAGTCCAGAACCAGGGGCCACAGTTTAAGAATAAGGGGTAGGCCATTTAGAACTGAGATGTGGAAAAACTTTTTCAGTCAGAGAGTTGTAAATCTGTGGAATTCTCTGCCTCAGAAGGCAGTGGAGGCCAATTCTCTGAATGCATTCAAGAGAGAGCTAGATAGAGCTCTTAAGTATAGCGGAGTCAGGGGGTATGGGGAGAAGGCAGGAACGGGGTACTGATTGAGAATGATCAGCCATGATCACATTGAATGGTGGTGCTGGCTCGAAGGGCCGAATGGCCTACTCTTGCACCTATTGTCTATTGTCTATTGTCTATTGTCTATTGTCTATTGTCTATTGTCTATTGTCTATTGTCCCCAGTCATCTTTCTAAACTCCAGTGAGTACAGGCCCAGTGCTGTCAAACACTCATCATATGTTTTTGAGATCTAACATCACACCTCAAAGTCGAAGATCTTTTTGGGAATATACTGGCACTGAATTCTGCTGTATGATCGTGTGAGAAAGTATCTCCATTGATAGACAGGGCGACACAGTGGTGCAGCGGTAGAGTTGCTGCCTTACAGCGCCAGAGACCCGGGTTTGATCCTGACTACGGGTGCTGTCTTTACGGAGTTTATACATTCTCCCTGTGACCACATGGGTTTTCTCCGGGTGCTTTGGTTTTCTCCCACATCCATGCCATGGATAAGCCACTTTACTTTGGGGGTTTTGGTGCCTAAAAGGAATATACACCGATGAGCCAAAACATTATGACCACTGAGAGGTGAAGTAAATAGCATTGGTTATCTTGTTACAATGGCACCTGTCAAGGGGTGGGATATATTAGGCAGCAAGTGAACAGTCAGATGTTGAAGTTGATGTGTTGGATGCAGCAGAAATGGGCAGGAGTAAAGACCTGAGCGACTTTGACAAGGGCCAAATTGTCATGGCCAGACGACTGGGTCAGAGCATCTCTGAAACGGCAAGGCTTGTGGGGTGCTCCCGGTCAGCAGTGGTGAGTACCGACCGACAGTGGTCCGAGGAGGGACAAACCACAAACTGGCGACAGGGTGTTGGGCGCCCAAGGCTCATCGATGCGCGAGGGCCACAAAGGCTATCCCGTCTGGTGCGAACCGAAAGATGGTCGACTGTGGCACAAGTCACAGAAAATTGTAATGGTGGTCACGGGAGGAATGTGTCACAATACACAGTGCATCGCACCCTGCTGCGTATGGGGCTGCACACGGAGGACTAACAGCATATTAGATAGGTGGTCACAATGTTTTGGCTGATCGGTGTATATATCTGTTATAGTTTATTCATCGCATCTTTAAATGCGAGCCATTTTCTGTGCATTATTAAAACATTCAATGTATTTTTCCAATCAATTCCCTCACATGTTTTCATAGTTCCTATTTTAATACCTTAGCTTTGAATTGAAGTGTATCATTTTCAAACATTGCAAAAATCCATCCTGGTTTAGTTGCTTTTCCTTAAAGTTCCCTTTGCAGAATGATTATCAATCAATTATTTTCTCATTGCACATAATGAGATCTAAAATAACCTGCTCTTTTGTTGGTTCTTCAACATATTGATCGGGAAAAGCATTTCATGTTCTTCTCGAAATTTATCCTCTAGCTTATTTCTAATTTGGTTTGCTTAGTCTGTATCTGGATTATCACCCCACTGTGACCCCTTATTTCCCCTATCACACACACCTTGTTAATTGTTAACTGTGTTATTGTGTTGTCATTTGTGAGCGGAGCACCAAGGCACATTCCTTGTATATGCACATACTTGGCCAAGAAACTTATTCATTCATTCATTCATTCACCTTGAGAAACATAGAAACATGGAAAATAGGTGCAGGGGTAGGCCATTCGGCCCTTCAAGCCAGCACCGCCATTCAAGATGATCATGGTTCATCATCCAAAATCAGTACCCCCGTTCCTGCTTTCTCCCCATATCCCTTGATTCCGTTAGCCCTAAGAACAAAATCTAACTTTCTCTTGAATACATACATTTTTTTCCCAGTTTATGACCTGCCCAATATTGCAACTACTATTTAGTAGCCATTCTGTTCCGCTATTTACTATTGCTTAGCTCAGTCTAAATTTGATTCTAATTCTACATCATGAATTACTTAGCCACGATCAATTGACAAATGTCAGGAAGATTTAGTGTTAATACAGCAGGCTATTCAGAATGCCGAGTAAAAATGTCAAAGGTGCCTCTAGAGAGATGGGTTGCAATAACCACTTCTGAAGTCTGAAGAAGGGTCCTGATCTAAAATGTCACCCATCTATGTTCTCCAGGGATGCTGCCTGACCCGCTGAGTTACTCCAGCACTCTGTGAAACATCATCGATCCATGTTCTCCAGAGATGCTGCCTGACCCGCTGAGTTACTCCGGCACTCTGTGAAACGTCATCTATCCATGTTCTCCAGAGATGCTGCCTGACCCGTTGAGTTACTCCAGCACTCTGTGAAACGTCACCTATCCATGTTCTCCAGAGATGCTGCCTGACCCGCTGAGTTACTCCGGCACTCTGTGAAACGTCACCTATCCATGTTCTCCAGAGATGCTGCCTGACCCGCTGAGTTACTCCAGCACTCTGTGAAACGTCATCTATCCATGTTCTCCAGAGATGCTGCCTGACCCGTTGAGTTACTCCAGCACTCTGTGAAACGTCACCTATCCATGTTCTCCAGAGATGCTGCCTGACCCGCTGAGTTACTCCGGCACTCTGTGAAACGTCACCTATCCATGTTCTCCAGAGATGCTGCCTGACCCACTGAGTTACTCCAGCACTCTGTGTCTCGTTTGTAAAGCAGTATCTGGAGTTCTTTGTGTCTGCCACAATCACAATAGATCAGTTTAGTTTATTGTCACGGGTACTGAGGTACGGTGAAAAGCTTTTATGTTGCCTGCTAACCAGTCAAAGAAAAGACTGAACAGTCTGAAGACGGGTCTCGACCCGAAACGTCACTCGTTCCTTCTCTCCAGAGATGCTGCTTGTCCCGTTGAGTTACTCCAGCCTTTTGAGTCTACCTTCGATTTAGACCAGCATCTGCATTTCTTTCCTACACAAAAGAAAAGACTATACATGAGATGCTGCCTGACCTGCTGAGTTACTCCAGCATTTTGTGAATACATGATAACAATCAAGCTGCCCACAGTGTTCAGGTACAGGATAACGGGAATAACGTTAGTGAGTTTCAATCCAAAATGCAACAATATTCCATCCTTACCAACACAAACTTCTAGAATATAATAATATTAAACAATGTTAGACTTATCTTCTAACTTCATCCAGTAGTCTACCTGGAATACTGTTGTGCTGTGGTGAGACCTGGAGCACATCATAATACAGCATGGTGGTGCAGCGGTAGAGTTGCTGCCTCACAGCGCCAGAGGCCCAGGTTCGATCCTGACTATGGGCGCTGTCTGTAAGGAGTTTGTACGTTCACCCGTTAAGGATAGCGGAGTGAGGGGGTATGGGGAGAAGGCAGGAACGGGGTACTGATTGAGAGTGATCAGCCATGATCGCATTGAATGGCGGTGCTGGCTCGAAGGGCTGAATGGCCTACTCCTGCACCTGTTGTCTATTGTCTATTGTCTATTGTCTATGACCTGCGTGGGTTTTCTCCGGGATCACTGGTTTCCTCCCAAACTCCAAAGACGTACAGGTTTGTAGGCTAGTTGACTTCAGTAAAAACTGTAAATTGCCCCTGATGTGTGCGATAGTGTTAGTGTGTGGGGATCGCTGGTCGGCATGGACTCAGTGGGCCGAAGGGCCTGTTTCTGCGCTGTATCTCTAAAACTAAAACTAAGCTGAGACTAATACAGGCGCTCAATGTTGACACAGTGCACTTCTATGCTGTCGTGCTCCCAACACACAGAGTCCCACACTGAGCCACAGCCCTTGGGAATGACTGGGGTCTCCCTCAGCTGGTAGATGCCCTAACACATAGCAGTCCAGTTGGGCAGGGAACAGGCTCCTCGGCCCACAATATCTGTGCCGAACATGATGGCAAGTCCAACTAATTTCCAAAGATAGACACAAAAAGCTGGAGTAACTCAGCGGGACAGGCAGCATTTCTGGAGAGAAGGGATGGGTGACGTTTCGGATTGAGACCCTTCCTCAACTGATTTCCTGTGCATGCCCGTGGTCCACATCCCTCCATTCTCAGCATGTGTCTATCTAAAAGCCCCTTAAATGCCACCATCGTATCAGCTTGGCCGGTCAGTTTCCAGATTCATCAGATTCAGGAGAGATCATAAGTGATAGGAGCAGAACTAGGCCATTCGGCCCATCGAGTCTACTCATTCATTTAATCATGGCTGACCTATCTACCTCTCCCTCCTAACCCCATTCTCCTGCCTTCTCCCCTGACACCCGTACTAATCAGGAAAGTCGAGGGAATCATGTTGGAATCAGGGGAGAATGAATTGGGAAAAAGAAGCTAATTTTTTTCTTGGCTGTTATCTCATGAACAAGAATTTGTGCCAAAGTTCTCCCAATAATAGTGCATCGCGCCTTATTTTAATGTCATTCTGGAGAATTACCAGCTGACGTCACATTAGTTTGCAGAATATTTTCCTGCTATTTGCTCTCCGTCCGTGTTTTCTTCCCAATTATCCAGCACTAATCCCTTGTGTTAATTAAACCAAGTTTCATCCAGTCTTAATACAGACAGGCTTGACAAAAGTAGATCATTGAACACAATTAACTCCTGAGTATGGCTGAAGTGGACTTATGGTTTTTTATGTTAACTGAGCTAAATTAGAAAATCAGGCTTTGAAATGGACTTTGATTCTAATCTTAATTCAGTACAAATAGCATTCTTAAAAAAGTATTTGTAAAATGAACCAACGTAGGCCAGCAGCCACACTTAAAATCTTTAAAACTTTAGAGATACGGCGCGGAAACAGGTCCTTCGGCCCACCGAATCCACGCTGACAAGCGGTCACCCTGTGCACTAACACTATCCCACACACTAGGGACCATTTACAATTTTTACCGAAGCCAATTAACCTACAAACCTGCACGTCTTTGGAGTGTGGGAGGAAAGTGGAGCACCCGGAGTAAACTAGGTGGTGCAGCGGTAAAGTTGCTGCCTTACAGCAAATGCAGCGCCGGAGACCCAGGTTCGATCCCGACTAGGGGTGCTGTCTGTAAGGAGTTTGTACGTTCTCCCCATGACCTGCGTGGGCTTTCTCCGAGATCTTGGGTTTCCTCCCACACTCCAAAGATGTGCAGGTTTGTAGGTTAATTGGCTTAGTAAATGTAAAAATTGTCCCTAGTGGATACAGAATAGTGTTAATGTGCGGGGATCGCTGGTCGGCGCGGACCCGGTGGGCCGAAAGGGCCTGTTTCCGCGCTGTATCTCCAAACTAAACTTAAAAGCACATGGTCGCAGGAAGAACGTACAGTCAGTAAGTCATAGTCAGGATCGAACCCAGGTTTCTGGCGCTGTGAGGCAGCAACTCTACCACACATTTATTATTGATGATTCTGTGTGTCTACACTCGGGATTAGCTACGTTTTCTGGCTCTGAATTTATTCTTCCTGGTTGGCCTCACTGTCCTATTCTTCTTTCGTGTCCACATTCCACGTTTCAAATGTTACATCACTGTCATCGTCTGTCCTGAAAAGGGCGCAAGCTTCCGACGACAATCAGTGGGAGCCATCGCTTGTTGCAATAGATGATGGTGGTAGCAGAATTAGCTCAGGACACTTCCAGTTTCCAGCCCCGCGACGTGGCTGCTTCTGGTACGGGGCCTCACTGTCCTATTGTGACGTGGTGAATTCTCACTTTCTAGATTTTTTTTAGATTTAGATTTAGAGATACAGCGCGGAAACAGGCCCTTCGGCCCACCGAGTCCGCGCCACCCAGCGATCCCCACACATTAACACTATCCTACACATATTTTTACATTTTTACCCAGCCAATTAACCTACAAACCTGCACGTCTTTGGAGTGTGGGAGGAAACCCACGCAGGTCACGGGGAGAACGTACAAACTCCGTACAGACGGCGCCCGTAGTCTGGATCGAACCCGAGTCTCCGGCGCTGCATTCACTGTAAGGCGGCAACTCTACCGCTGCGCCACCGTGCCGCCTTTCTACCCCATTGATAACGTGGTTTACAGCTTCCTTAAGCAGGTTTGTCTTTTAGAAACAAAACAGAAATTGGGGTGTGGAGAGGGGCAATGCTGGAAATGCACCACAGGTCAGGCAGCATCTACGGAGAGAGTAAAACTGTGTCATCTTTTCAGGTTGATGACATTTGATCACCATTCATTTAAGCTTGGAAGGGTTCAGGAAATATTTACGAGGATGTTGCCAGGACTAGAGGGTGTGAGCTACAGGGACAGGTTGAGTAGGCTGAGTCTTTATTCCATGGAGCACAGGAGGATGAGGGGTGATCTTATAGAGGTGTATAAGATCATGAGAGGAATAGATCGGGTAGACGATGCACAGAGTCTCTTACCCAGAGTAGGGGAATCGAGGACCAGAGGACACAGGTTCAAGGTGACGAGGAAAAGATTTAATAGGAATCCGGGGGGTAACTTCTTTAAACCAGCATCTGCAGTTCCTTCGTACACATTAAACACAACAGACCTCCACAAATGTCAAACTGATGAAGAACAAGTAATTTGCTGTTGATGATGTTAATTGGTAAAGAATGCTGATCATCTGAATGGAAATCACTGAATTCATCACTGAATTCATTAGATATTTTGGTGGATTACAATATTTTAACAAAATGTGAGGCAACATCAACTTTGTTTAATCAGATTGCGAAGCTTTAGTGAAGCCTTGGTCTTTAGTTTCATTATCTAGCAACTTCATATAAATTTATTATGTTTGATAGATTCTTTTATGATTGATATATTCTTGATTAGTGCGGGTGCCAATGGTCATGGGGAGAATGGGACTGAGAGGGAAAGATAGATCAGCCATGATTGAATGTCGGAGTAGACTTTGATGGGCTGAATGGCCTAATTCTGTTCCCATAACCTAAGAAATTTGCAGAAGCTGGAATTGAAATCTGTGTGAATACTGCAGCATGGTTAGATTCAAACTCTTGATTTTATCTAAGATAGACACAAAATGCTGGAGTAACTCAGCGGGACAGGCAGCATCTCCGGAGAGAAGGAATTGAGTGATGTTTTGGGTCAAGACCATTATTCAGTCTGCAGTTATCCAGAGTCGCTGCCTGTCCCGCTGAGTTTCTCCGGCATTTTGTGTCTATTTTCGGTGTAAACTAGCAACATCTGCAGTTCCTTCCTACACATCTTGATTTTATCAGTTGCTTATCACCAGTGATTGCTTCTGGAATGGAAGGGCGCCGTGAATAAACCCTGGCACCTGCACCAACCTGCCGATTGGCATCATATCTAGTTTGGACTGAAGTTTCATCCTCCTGCTCAGAGTAGAACTATGGAATCCAAGTGATTTGCCTTGTGTCTGCTGCAGCAAAAGAGTGATTTGGAAAATAAACAATATATGAAATATTCGGAACATTACACCCCTGCAATTCAATATAAGTCACCGTACATCGACATAGTTTAGCATTGGAACCACTGGCATCGCACAATGAATAGTTCAGATTGTTACATTGTGGATTGTTGCTCGTGTAATCAACCCTGCCTTGGTCAAGTCAAGTCAAGTTGACTACAGATGACTCCACTTTCTCCCAAACTGAGATGGCAATGGAGAGTCACAAATTTGGTGCCATGTATACATAACAACATTGAGCTTGGGATGATGTTGCTTTGCTGAATTATGTCCAAGAATACCAACCCAGACAACACTGCTGAGTACTTCGATAGACATAAAATGCCGGAGTAACTCAGCGGGACAGGCAGCATCTCTGGAGAGAAGGAATGGGTGACGTTTCGGGTCAAGACCCTCTTCAGACTGCTGAGCACTTAATGTACTACACTTAAGATGTAAGTTTAGATTTAATAATACTGTCAGGTAGGTCAGACAATGCAGGGAATAGATGGATATGGATCATGTATAGGCCAATCAGGCAGCATCCGTAGAGAGAGAAACAAAGCTGATAGTGATGTCATTTCATCATGAGAGAGTCATAGAGTGACACAGTGTGGAAACAGGCCCTTCGGCCCAACTCGCCCACACCGGCCAGCAATGTCCCAGCTACACTAGTCCCACTGGCCTACACTTGGTCCATATCTCTCCAAACCTGTCCTATCCATGTACCAGTCTAACTGCTTCTTAAACATTGCGATTGTCCCAATAGACAATAGACAATAGACAATAGACAATAGGTGCAGGAGTAGGCCATTCAGCCCTTCGAGCCAGCACCGCCATTCAATGCGATCATGGCTGATCACTATCAATCAGTACCCCGTTCCTGCCTTCTCCCCATACCCCCTCACTCCGCTATCCTTAAGAGCTCTATCCAGCTCTCTCTTGAAAGCATCCAACGAACTGGCCTCCACTGCCTTCTGAGGCAGAGAATTCCACACCTTCACCACCCTCTGACTGAAAAAGTTCTTCCTCATCTCCGTTCTAAATGGCCTACCCCTTATTCTCAAACTGTGGCCCCTTGTTCTGGACTCCCCCAACATTGGGAACATGTTATCTGCCTCTAATGTGTCCAATCCCCTAATTATCTTATATGTTTCAATAAGATCCCCCCTCATCCTTCTAAATTCCAGTGTATACAAGCCCAATCGCTCCAGCCTTTCAACATACGACAGTCCCGCCATTCCGGGAATTAATCTAGTGAACCTACGCTGCACGCCCTCCATAGCAAGAATATCCTTCCTCAAATTTGGAGACCAAAACTGCACACAGTACTCCAGGTGCGGTCTCACCAGGGCCCGGTACAACTGTAGAAGGACCTCTTTGCTCCTATACTCAACTCCTCTTGTTACGAAGGCCAACATTCCATTGGCTTTCTTCACTGCCTGCTGAACCTGCATGCTTCCTTTCATTGACTGATGCACTAGGACACCCAGATCTCGTTGAACTCCCCCTCCTCCTAACTTGACACCATTCAGATAATAATCTGCCTTTCTATTCTTACTTCCAAAGTGAATAACCTCACACTTATCTACATTAAACTGCATCTGCCATGTATCCGCCCACTCACACAACCTGTCCAGGTCACCCTGCAGCCTTATTGCATCTTCCTCACAATTCACACTACCCCCCAACTTAGTATCATCTGCAAATTTGCTAATGGTACTTTTAATCCCTTCGTCCCAGCCTCAACCACCTCCTCTGGCTGCTTGATCCATACACCATCCACTCTTTGTGTGAAACCATACATCAGTATGTGAAACAGAAGCAACTCTATAGCGTTGTGACTGTGATAATCTGAACGCATTGAATTTTTGATCTTTCGTTCTTCTTGCAGAATAATACAAATGCTACCAATGTGCGTTACATTTTCTTCATGCTTTCCCTTCAGTTCAAAAAAATCGATAACAATTTTGCAGATTTTGTTTTGTGTCATGGGTTTGCGTTCCTGCTCCTCTCTCTGCGTTATAGATTTTAAATCAGTTTGGTGATTACACCCAGGCATTGACCTGGTGATATGAAAGACTAAACAGCTGACAGCATCTGCCTTTCAACCGCCCGTACATCACAAAGAATCTGTCCCCTTAAAATGGCAGCTATTTGTTCCGAATGGTAGATTACACATGTGAATACTCAGGATCCATGATGAACCATGTATGTCACTCCAGCCAATGTGTAAGTGTTGTTTTGACATTGTGGCATCACATGCAGGGAATGCACTTCAATTAAGAAGGGGGTAATGTTTTGGGGAATACAGCAGCAGCAGCAGCATTGATTATGCAGCTCTTTCTGAAATCTCCGCACTCCAGAATAAGAGGTGTCCGTTTCTTGGCACGTCCTCCCGATCCTTTTGACTTACAAGGTGATCACTGTGCAGATAATTAAATAATAGCAGCACGCGCGTACTCATTTGATTGATGGCATGTATTTAATTAGACATTAGTGGGAAATATTTGCAGATTTAGCTCCTGACTAAATTTCAAAATGGCCTGTTAGCGATCGGAGGTGACAGCCTTGCACTGAAATGCCAGCAACCTTTCAAAACCCTCGGCATGCCAGCGATTCCACAGCACTTCCTAAAATCCCGACCTCACTCGCTCCCCTTAATATATACAGTTGCTCAGGCATTAACAGCTTTAATACACCCAAAGGTCATCACCATGGCAACCCGCAGGTCCTTAACAACCCTGGCAGTTCAATCATTTTGTTTAGTTTTGAAAGTGAAGGAATAATGCATCTTTTTTTTTTCTCACTCCGGCTGATATGCCATTCATTACGTGGTTCCTGGAGTACCCCTGGAGACAGAGGTGTGGAAAGCTTAGGGAAGTATGTGCACTCACACAAAGAGCAGCGTGCTCTGAATGCAACAGACCCTTCCTGTTTCCCATCACTGCAAAACCACCACCCCCCGCTGTAACCCTCCCACCCACTGCCCCCCTTTGTAACCCTCCCACCCACTGCCCCCCTTTGTAATTCCCCTCTCCACTCACCGCCCCCCGCTGTAACCCTCCCACCCACTGCCCCCCTTTGTAATCCCCCTCCCCACCCACCGCCCCCCTCTGTAACTCTCCCACCCACTGCCCCCCTTTGTAATCCCCCACCCCACCCACCGCCCCCCTCTGTAACCCCCCACCCACCTCCCCCTCCCCCTCCCCCTCCCCACCCACCACCTGCTCCTTACTCCTCTCCAACCCCCACCCCACTGCCCACCTCCTCATCACCCACCTCCCCATCACTATCCCCCAACACCCACCTCCCCCCTCACTACCCCCAACACCCACCTCCCCCCTCACTACCCCCCAACACCCACCTCCCCCCTCACTACCCCCCAACACCCACCTCCCCCTCACTACCACCCACCTCCCCCCTCACTACCCCCCAACACCCACCTCCCCCCTCACTACCCCCCAACACCCACCTCCCCTCTCACTACCCCCCAACACCCACCTCCCCCCTCACTACCCCCCAACACCCACCTCCGCCCTCACTACCCCCCAACACCTTCCTCCCCCTCACTACCCCCCAACACCCACCTCCCCCCTCACTACCCCCCAACACCCACCTCCCCCCTCACTACCCCCCAACACCCACCTCTCCCCTCCCCAGTTGCTCCGAGCCTTGAATTGAAACTCCTACCTCATGGTTTCAGGGCCATTGATGCACACAGAATGGATGACTCCAAAACGCAAGTGCCTCTCATTGCTTTGCGGACACAACAAAGCTAATGAAATAAAATGGGACTGAGAGAGGCCGTGCTAGCAGAAAGCTAAATAAACATTTGAGCGAGAGATCTGTCTTGCATTGGGAGGCTTGTGAGAAGATGTGCGCAGGCATGGACTTGTTGGGCTTGTATCTGTGCTGGGTGTTCACCTTAATTGATACCAGTGTTCCCACATTGTCACAGGAGACTGGATTGACTCCTGCATCGAGTCACCACACAAGTGCAGCAAGTAATTGCAAAACACAAATGGAATATTAACCTTTATTTTCAGAGGAATTGAGTGAAAGAATAAGGAAAGCTTTGAAGAGGCATTTGGATAGGCAGGTGGATATGCAGGTGGATATGCAGGTGGATATGCAGGTGGATATGCAGGTGGATATGCAGGGAAGGGAGGGATATGGAACACGTGCAGGCAGATATCAGTCTGGCTTGGCATCACGTTGGGCACCAACATTGTGGGCAAATATTCATGTACAGACACAAAAAGCTGGAGTAACTCAGCCAGTCAGACAGCATCTCTGGGGAAAAGGAATAGGTGACGTTTTGGGGTCGAAACTTGGAGGATTACTGAGAGCACTTAACGTGGTCAATGGTGTGAGAACGTTTTACTCTGGTGGGGGTAGGTGGAACTCAGGGCCAGAGCTTCCAGCTCATGACCTGAGCCTTTGAGACAGAGATGAGCACGGATTACTTCCCTCAGAGGGTTATCATTATTTTGAATTTTGCCCCATTGTGTTGAATCATTAAACATATTCAAATTTGAATGAATGAATGAATGAATAAGTTTATTGGCCAAGTATGTGCATATACAAGGAATGTGCCTTGGTACTCCGCTCACAAATGACAACACAAACACACAGTTAACAATTAAGAATAAAGCATCAACACATCAAAACAATAAGGATACAACATGTGGGTGAAAATCAACCAGAGCAAAAAAGAGACTACAGACTTTTTTGAGATTTGAGATTGTTTTTTGGACTAACACAGTTAAGGTGTGGACTTTTGGATGGGCACAAGGAAGTGCAGGGAATAGAGGGACATGGATCATGTACAGGCAGATGTGATTAGTTTAACTTGAAATCATTTCTGGCACAAACATTATGGGCCGAAGGGCCTATTCCTGTATTGAATTGAATACTTAATTTTCACATGTGTAAAGTCGCAGTGAAATTCTTTGCTTGCATTCTCAAGGTATGCAAATAGTCGCTCATAAAGGGCGCTTACAAAGTTCCAATTCCCCCCCCCCCTCCCCACCAGGTCCCCCTTTGCTCTCCCACCCTCCCCCCCCCCCCCCCTCACGGGGATCCCTCCATGCCAGGTCCTCCTGCCCTGTAAACCTGTACACCTTCTGTGCTGAACTGGTTTATTTTCTATGTCCTTTGTAGTGAAGAGTTTGGACATAAGCCATGTTTGGGCAATGCCCAAGTTGGGTAATGGTCAAGTCAGGCAATGGTCAAGTTAGGGCAATGGTCAAGTCAGGCAATTGTCACATCAGGCAATGGCTACATCAGGCAATGGTCAAGTAAGGCAATGGTCAAGTCAGGCTATGGTCAAGTTAGGGCAATGGTCAAGTCAGGCAATGGTCACATCAGGCAATGGTCAAGTAAGGCAATGGTCAAGTCAGGCAATGGTCAAGTTAGGCAATGGTCAAGTCAGGCAATGGTCACATCAGGCAATGGTCAAGTTAGGCAATGGTCAAGTCAGGGCAATGGTCAAGTTAGGCAATGGTCAAGTTAGCGCAATGGTTAAGTCAGGCAATGGTCAAGTTAGGGCAATGGTCAAGTTAGGGTAATGGTCAAGTTAGCGCAATGGTCAAGTCAGGCTATGGTCAAGTTAGGGCAATGGTCAAGTTAGGGCAATGGTCAAGTCAGGCTATGGTCAAGTCAGGGCAATGGTCAAGTTAGCTAAGACCTTGGGGAGTCAGGGAACTGCAGAGGCTGGAATCTGGTGCCAAACACGAAGTGCTGGAGAAACAGAAGTGCAGGTCAGGTGGCATCTTTGGAAGGAGTGGACAGGTGACATTTTGGATCAGTGCCCTTGTTCAATCCATCCATTCCCTCCACAGGTGCTGCTTCACCCTTGATGGGCCGAATGGCTGAACTTCACCCACTGAGTTCCTCCAGCACTTTGAGTTCAGCTAAGATCTTATTATGTGGTGCAGCAGCCTGGAGGCTGGTGTGGACTTTGTGCCCGTTTTAATTTCTTCTCGTCTTATGTTTAAATTAGTTTCATTTTTATGATCCTTTGAGCATCTGACACCGTGTCGATTTGAGACGGAGTTCAACCTTGACCCTGAGGTGATGTACCAGCCACTGACTCTCTTGGCCACCGTGGGGAAATGTTAGAGACTTTATTCAGTCAGATGTGAAAATTGGATTGGGAGCAACAACATAGCATCATCTTTTATTTGGTCAGGGCAATCCCCTGTAAAGAGAAGCCAGTGTGCACCTGAACAGTCTTTGTTGAAACTCATTCTGCCATTTAGATAAACACCATAATCAGATGAACCACAAAATGACACCTTCACAACCGCTGAGTATTATTCCTGCCTATATAGTTACAATATTGATCCTCCCTATTCTTGCAGAGAAACTGAAAATTTAGTCCTTGCATTGAGAGCTATTGATCCATCCACTCAGCCGTGGCAGATGGAAGTGCGGTCCATATTTCATTAAAATACAAACACATACACGTACACATTCTCTTTCTCACACACACATTCTCTCACATACACACATTCTCACACACATTTTCTTACACACACACACACATTCTCACACACATACTCGCACACATTCTCACACGCACAAATTCTCATACACATAAACACTCTTGCACACACATACACACACATTCTCACACACTCACATACACACATTCTCACACACATTTTCTTACACACACACATACATTCTCACACACACTCACACATTCTCACACATTCTCATACACATAAACACTCTTGCACATGCATACACACACACACACACACACACACACACACACACACACACACACACACACACACACACACACACACACACACACACACACACACACACACACACACACTCACACACACACATTCTCACACCCCCGTGACCTGCGTGGGTTTTCTCTGGGAGCTCCATTTTCCTCCCACACTCCAAAGACGTACAGGTTTGAAGGTTAATTGTTTTGTTAAATTTGCAAATTGTCCCTCGTGTGTAGAGGATGGTGTTCGTTTGCGGGGATTGCTGGTCGGCACGGACTCGGTGGGCCGAAGGGCCTGCTTCCGCAGTATATTTCTAAACTAAACTAAACTAAACTAATGAAAATCTTGCTTGCAGCAGTATCATTGTGGGTATATAGAGTTAGAGAGGGCTCCAAAACAGTAATAACACAGTGAAAAGGAAATGATTTAAAAATGGCAAGAGTCAAGAGTCAAGAGTGTTTTATTGTCATATGTCCCAGATAGAACCATGGAATTCTGACTTGTTGCAGCACCACAGAGTATGTAAACATAGTACACTGTAAATAATAATAATAATAATAATAATGGTCTATTGTAGTTCAGAGCTTATTTGAGGTTGTGGTGTGCACGGTAGCGCAGCGGTAGAGTTGCTGCTTTACAGCGAATGCAGCGCCGGAGACTCAGGTTCGATCCTGACTACGGGTGCTGCACTGTAAGGAGTTTGTACGTTCTCCCCGTGACCTGCGTGGGTTTTCTCCGAGATCTTCGGTTTCCTCCCACACTCCAAAGACGTACAGGTATGTAGGTTAATTGGCTGGGTAAATGTTAAAATTGTCCCTAATGGGTGTAGGATAGTGTTAATGTACGGGGATCGCTGGGCGGCACGGACTTGGAGGGCCGAAAAGGCCTGTTTCCGGCTGTATATATATGATATGATATGATAACCTGATGGCTGTGGGGAAGAAGCTGTTCCTGAACCTGGACGTTACAGGTTTCAGGCTCCTGTACCTTCTTCCATGATCAGCCATGATCATATTGAATGGCTGTGCAGGCTCGAAGGGCCGAATGGCCTACTCCTGCACTTATTTTCTATGTTTCCCGGTGGCAGGGGTGAAATGAGTGTGTGGCCAGGGTGTGTCTTTCTGCATATTTCATGCAGAAATACACAATTGGAAACAAGTCCGTGTTAGCACAAGATGTGGTCTTGCACTGTTGCTGATGTAGGATTAGGGTTGTGCAGGTTGGTTCAAGAACCTGGTGGTGAGAAGCCTTGATGGTGGAAGCCACCATGTTGAGTCGGCGCCTGATGGAGATGCTTTTGATGGTGGGGAGAAATGTGCCCATAATGGACCAAGCTCGATCCACCACTCTGTACTGGCAGCACGGGCCTGGTCAACAATGATCCACATGTTGGAAAATTGAGACAGAGGAAAATACCACCCGCAATGTGGTCAGGACGTGGAAGGAAAACGTGGGAATGGATCTGGGCTGCAAAAGTGCGGTTGGGTGAGGTTTCCATCCGATGACGGAGCAGAACAAACGAGGACTTCAATTTACTCAAAGTTTAACTGGAGGAAATTGCAGCACATCTAGGTATGGAGACCCTAGACAATGACCGGGTGAACAGAGACTGTGGAGAGGATGGAGCTGGATGCATTTGCTCGACATGGACATTAGCCCATGTCATAAGTCATAGAATTATACAGCATGGAAACAGGCCCTTCAGCCCAACATGGTCATGCCGACCAACATGTCCCATCTACACTAGTCTCACTTGCCTGCATTTGGCCCTTATCTCTCCAAACTTATCTTACTCATGAACCTGTCCAAATGTTTCTTAAATGCTGCCTCAACTACCTCCTCCGACAGCTTGTTCCATACACCCACCACCCTGTGTATGAAAAAGTTACCCCTCAGGTTCCTATTAAATCTATCCCCACCCCCTACCTTAAACCCCTGTCCTCTGGTTCTTGATTCTCCCACTCTGAGCAAGAGACCCTGATCATTTGCTCTCATAATATTGTACACCTCTATAAGATCACCCCTCATCCTCCTGCGCTCCAAGGAATAGGGCCCGAGCCTGCTCAATGCTATAGTCCTGGCAACAACCTTCGAAATCCTCTCTGCATCCTTTCCAGCTGGACAACATCTTTCCTACAACGTGGTGCCCAGAGCTGAACACAATACTCTAAATGCCGCCTCATCAACATCTTATACAACTGCAACATGACCTCCCATGTCTGCAGAAGAAATAGAAGTACATTCTCTGTGGTCTGATCAGATCAGATGCCACGCACTGTTCAACATCTTCCAAGGCTGGATCATTCAGTTGTGTACTACACACCATAAGGTCATAGCTTCTGGTATGACAAGTGCCTTGTTGCCCACACATCCCCAGCCAGCTGTTCTTTGTGTATCGCTGACAGAAGATGTCAAATTCTGTAGCAGAGCCTTGAGCTGCTGATGTCTCCAACTGTGGCACTGCCTGGTCACTGCCCCTGCTGTATCATGGCTCATATTTAACTAGGTGTACCGGTACCCATGGGCTTGCTTGTCTTGCCTTCATTGGTCAGGGCACCAAATATAAGAGTTAGGATGTTACGTTGCAACTTCACAAAACACTGGTTCGATTGCTTTGGTTTAGAGAGAGAGACACAGCACGAAAGCAGGCCATTTGGCCCACCAAGTCCACGCCAACCATTGATCGTTCGCTCACACCAGTTCTATGTTGTCCCACTTTCTCATCCACCTCCGCCACACTAACGGCAATGTACAGACTCCGAACGGCCTGCTTCCAGCTGCATGTCTCTGCAGCTCCGCACATTGGCATGGCGGGTAGAGATGCTGCCCGACAGCACCTCAGACCCAGGTTCAATCCTGACTGTGCGCGCTGTCCGTACAGAGTTTGTACATTCCCCCCATGACCGCGTGGGTTTTCCCCTGGTGCTGCGGTTTCCACCCACACTCCAAAGACGTACCGGTTTGTAGGTTAATTGGTTTTGGTAAAAATTGTAAGTTGTGCCCAGTGTGCTGGATAACACAAGTGTACGGGGATCGCTGGGCGGCATGTTCGCTGTAGGCTGGAGGGACCATTGCCGCTTTGTATCTATAAAATCTAAACTAAACTCTATAGTTCACAGGGTTTCCCAAATCCAAACATCCCAACACTCAATATTCAAGATTCAAGATTCAAGATTCAAGGTATCTTTATTGACGAAATTTAGTCACCCACAAATTACACAACCCCACCCAACACACACAAAAAAAAAGAAACATCCATCACAGTGAGTCTCCTCCAGTCCCCTCCTCACTGTGATGGATGGCCAGAATGTCTTTTCCCTTCCCCTGCTGTCTTCTCCCGCGGTCCAGCTGATGGGTAGACTGATGGGACTGAAGGCTGATAAATCCCCAGGGCCTGATGGTCTGCATCCCAGAGTACTTAAGGAGGTGGCTCTAGAAATAGTGGAAGCATTGGAGATCATTTTTCAATGTTCTATAGATTCAGGATCAGTTCCTGTGGATTGGAGGATAGCAAATGTTATCCCACTTTTTAAGAAAGGAGGGAGAGAGAAAACGGGTAATTATAGACCAGTTAGTCTGACATCAGTGGTGGGGAAGATGCTGGAGTCAATTATAAAAGACGAAATTGCTGAGCATTTGGATAGCAGTAACGGGATCATTCCGAGTCAGCATGGATTTACGAAGGGGAAATCATGCTTGACAAATCTACTGGAATTTTTTGAGGATGTAACTAGGAAAATTGACAAGGGAGAGTCAGTGGATGTGGTGTACCTCGACTTTCAGAAAGCCTTCGACAAGGTCCCACATAGGAGATTAGTGGGCAAAATTAGGGCACATGGTATTGGGGGTAGGGTACTGACATGGATAGAAAATTGGTTGACAGACAGAAAGCAAAGAGTGGGGATAAATGGGTCCCTTTCGGAATGGCAGGCAGTGACCAGTGGGGTACCGCAAGGTTCGGTGCTGGGACCCCAGCTATTTACGATATACATTAATGACTTAGACGAAGGGATTAAAAGTACCATTAGCAAATTTGCAGATGATACTAAGTTGGGGGGTAGTGTGAATTGTGAGGAAGATGCAATAACGCTGCAGGGTGACTTGGACAGGTTGTGTGAGTGGGCGGATACATGGCAGATGCAGTTTAATGTAGGTAAGTGTGAGGTTATTCACTTTGGAAGTAAGAATAGAAAGGCAGATTATTATCTGAATGGTGTCAAGTTAGGAGGAGGGGGAGTTCAACGAGATCTGGGTGTCCTAGTGCATCAGTCAATGAAAGGAAGCATGCAGGTTCAGCAGGCAGTGAAGAAAGCCAATGGAATGTTGGCCTTCGTAACAAGAGGAGTTGAGTATAGGAGCAAAGAGGTCCTTCTACAGTTGTACCGGGCCCTGGTGAGACCGCACCTGGAGTACTGTGTGCAGTTTTGGTCTCCAAATTTGAGGAAGGATATTCTTGCTATGGAGGGCGTGCAGCGTAGGTTCACTAGGTTAATTCCCGGAATGGCGGGACTGTCGTATGTTGAAAGGCTGGAGCGATTGGGCTTGTATACACTGGAATTTAGAAGGATGAGGGGGGATCTTATTGAAACATATAAGATAATTAGGGGATTGGACACATTAGAGGCAGATAACATGTTCCCAATGTTGGGGGAGTCCAGAACAAGGGGCCACAGTTTGAGAATAAGGGGTAGGCCATTTAGAACGGAGATGAGGAAGAACTTTTTCAGTCAGAGGGTGGTGAAGGTGTGGAATTCTCTGCCTCAGAAGGCAGTGGAGGCCAGTTCGTTGGATGCTTTCAAGAGAGAGCTGGATAGAGCTCTTAAGGATAGCGGAGTGAGGGGGTATGGGGAGAAGGCAGGAACGGGGTACTGATTGAGAGTGATCAGCCATGATCGCATTGAATGGCGGTGCTGGCTCGAAGGGCTGAATGGCCTACTCCTGCACCTATTGTCTATTGTCTATTGTCTATTGTCTATTGTCTATTGTTGTCGTTGCCACGTTCCAGGCCGCGCCGGACGGTGAAAGGTCCGCAGCAGGCCGACCCTAGCCCCGCGATCCGGGGCGGATATTTTGCAAGGAACACATTTGGAATTGCTTCAATGATGAATTACAGCACAGAGATTGCGTGTGGCCAGAAAGACCAAGAGCAATCTTTAATTCTGAAGAAGGGTTCCGACCCAAAACGTCGCCTATTCCTTTTCTCCGGAGATGCTGCCCGAATAACTGTGTTACTCCAGCATTTTGTTTCTAAGATCAAGAGCAAAATTGGATCATGCTGCCTGGATTAGCCGCAGAGGAAATTGTCCGGTCCAAGGAAGACAAGTTTATATGAAGCAATGTTGAGTAATCATTCAATGTTTCCCTGACAACCTGATATCAAATGTACAATCAGGGCTGGTGTACTTAATAAACGCTTGGCTCATTTTCAGAAAGAAGGAGCGTGTTGGGCTTTCTAGTGTTGCAATGCTGTTCTCAGTGAAAAACAACTGCTCTGTCTTGTTTGTTAGTTGGTTGTAGTTTGGATCGGACACATCTACTTATCACTTCATATCATATCATGTAGAGTCATAGAGTCACAGAGTCATAGAGTGATACAGTGTGGAAACAGGCCCTTCGGCCCAACTCGCCCACACTGGCCAACAATGTCCCAGGTACCCTCGTCCCACCTGCCTGCGCTTGGTCCATAACCCTCCAAATCTGTCCTATCCATGTACCTGTGCAATTGTTTCTTAAACGATGGGATAGTCCCAGCCTCAACTACCTCCTCTGGCAGCTTGTTCCATACACCCACAACCCTCTGTGTGAAAATGTTACCCCTCGGATTCCTATTAAATCTTTTCCCCCTTCACCTTGAACCTATGTCATCTGGTCCTCGATTCCCCTACTCGGGGTAAAAGATTCTGGCATCTACCCAATCTATTCCTCTCATGATTTTGTATACCTCTATAAGATCCTCCTACGCTCCATGGAGTAGAGACCCAGCCTACTTAACCTCTCCCTATAGCTCACACCCTCTAGTCCTGGCAACATGTACTCCGGTGATATTAAACCCTACAAAATTGGAACGATAAAGAAGTTCAGAATGTGTAAGAAGGAACTACAGATGCTGGTTTATTTTGAACATCGACACAAAATGTTGGTGTAGCTCAGCGGGACAGGCAGCATCTCTGGATAGAAGGAATTTGGGTGACGTTTTGGGTCGAGACCCTTCTTCAGACTCAATTTCAGAATGTTTGTTAGCCCCTTGAAAAGAAACACTTAATAAATTCCATAATGCACAAAATGTGGCCAACATGACCAGGGGAATATTTGCCAGCTAGCTTCCTGTTAAAGGAACGATTTGTCTCTATGAAATGCCTTTTACAATCATGATGTCCTCAAGACTTTAACCGAGTGTTGCAGTGTGTGTGAAGTGGGAGCGAGTCTGTACATAGTGAGTCCTCACAGTAACTGCCGTAGTGAGGCAAGTAAATATTGCTCTTCTTCATGAGATCTTCTTTCAGGAGATGCCAAAAAATAAGACACAAAGTGCTGGAGTAACTCAGGGGGCCAGGCAGCATCTCTGGAAACCTAGATAGGTGAAGTCACCTACTTATATTCTCCTGCTGAGTTACCCCAGCACTTTGTGTCTTTTTATTTTGTAAACCAGCATCTGCAGTTCCTTGTATCTCCATGTTTCATGTTGTTGAGGGGCAGTTTTTTGGATGGGTTCGATTTGGTTATGTAGGGTGCCATGGCAACCTTCATCTGCAGACTGAGGAGAACAAGGAGATTATCACTTTCTGCACTTGTCATTTAATTTTACTTCTTCACAATGTCTTCACGATGAACAGACAATTGTTTGATGAAGGGCTCTGACCCTGAATGTTGCCTGTCCAGTCCATTCCTTCCGCAGATGCTGCCTGACCTGTTGAGTTACTCCAGCACTTTTGTTTCGCTCAAGATTCCAGCATCTTTAGTGCCTTGCATTTCTAATTGTTCCTTTATATGCCTTCACAAACTAGTGAATGAGGGTCATTACTCAGGCAATGTGATCTCCAAAGGCTTTGATTTCAAACCTCACGCATAGGACTTGAACACAGAAACCAGGAACAGTTCAGAGGGAGTGTGGCATTCCACAGGCGCTGTCTTTCACCAGAAGGCTTTACCAGTGTATCAGAGGTGTGGGTTGCACATTATATCTTATCTAAGAAGGCTAAGCATGACCCCAACAATTCTCACCAACTTCTACATCACAGCATGGTTTAGAAACAGCCCAACCCAAGACTGCAAGAAATTCCAGGGAATTGTGGTCGCAGCCCAGACCATCACACAAACCAACCTCCCTCCCACTGACTCCATCTACACTTCACTGCCTCGGCAAGGCCAGCAGCACAATCAAGGACCAGTCTCACCCCCGGTCACTCCCTCTTCTCCCCTCTCCCATCAGGCAAGAGGTACAGAAGTGTGAAAACGCACACCTCCAGATTCAGGAACAGTTTCTTCTCGGGTTTTATCAGGCAACTGAACCCTCCCATCACCAAGTAAAGAGTGGTCCTGACCTACCATATACCTCATTGGAAACTCTCTGACTACCTTTAATTAGACTTTATTGCATTTTGTGTCTACCTTCGATTTAAACCAACATCTGCAGTTTTCTTTCCTACTGTATTTATCATGATCTCTGGGAGTTTCTCACAGTTTCAGAACATGTGTATATTTTATTGCAGACTAACCACAGTCACATGTGCAATGTGGTGACTTTAGATCCACACGTGACTTGTTTACACACAAACATACCACACAGCTTTCCATAGAGTTCTCGAGTCGTAGTCATACAGCACAGAAACAGGCCCTTCGGCCCAACTTGACAATGCTGACCGACTAAGATGCCCCATTTACACTAGTTCCACCTGCCTGTATTTAGCCCATATCCCTCGAGCCTTTTCCTACCTGTGTAACATAGAAACGTAGAAAGTAGGTGCAGGAGTAGGCCATTCGGCCCTTCAAGCCTGCACCGCCATTCAATACGATCATGGCTGAACATCCAAAATCAGTACCCCGTTCCTGCGTTCTCCTCATATCCCTTGATTCCGTTAACCCTAAGAGCTGTATCTAACTCTCTCTTGAACATATCATGAGCTGCCCACTTGTCTTCTAAATGCTATTGAATTGGGCTAAAGTGCCTGTTTTCATGCTGTGTGACACCATGACTCTAGTCTCCGTTAATCGCTGGTCGGCACGGACTCGTTGGGCCGAAGGGCCCGTTTCCGCACTGCATCTCTCACCCTGGCCACAAACTCTTCAAAGCACTTCCCTCTGGAAGGCGACTCCGGACTGTCAAAGCAGCCACAGCCAGACATAAAAACAGCTTTTTTCCACGAGTGGTAGTTCTACTCAATAACCAAAGTCTGTAGTCTCTTGTTTGCTCTGGTTTATTTTCACCCACATGTTTAGACCGTAATGGTGTATCCTTATTGTTTTGATGTGTTTATGGTTTATTCTTAATTGTTAACTGTATGTTTGTGCTGTCATTTGTGAGCGGAGCACCAAGGCACATTCCTTGTATATGCACATACATGGCCAATAAACGTATTAATTAATTAATTTATTCATTCATTCATCTCTAAACTAAACTAAAGGGAATCCAGGGGCAAGATTGTTAAACTAAGGGGATGTAGAATGGAAGATAGACACAAAAAGCTGGAGTAACTCAGCGGGACAGGCAGCATCTCTGGAGGGAAGGAATGGGTGACGTTTCGGGTCGAGATCCTTCTTCAGACGTGTGTATAAATGGAACTCTCCCCTGTTCCCTTATCGTCTGTTCATTCTTAGGTAAAGGCTGCCTCCTGTGTGTGTCAGGTGCTCATTTATGGCCCAGGCTGGCTCTGTTAATAGCTGTTTACTATATTGTGGACCTCTCATGCTCCCAATCAATTGAATTCCTATAGGAGTTGAGCACACTTGCCTCTTTTTCTTATTACCTTCAGTGTCCTTGTTACTACGGCTCCCAGCCAGTCTCTGTCAGTACCAGGAAGGATAGGTGATTACAGCACTAGTGTCTGCTCTGTTCAGCTATACACGCAGCTCACTGCAAACTAACTCCACAACTCTGTCTCTTCCTCACTGCAGCCTCATTGATCAATTAATCAATGGAAAGATAAATCATTGCAGCACTATCCTGTTCATATATATTTCAAAACACTCTGGCCTACTGCTTGATTGCTTGTATTTCTCAAAGATTAGTTTTGAATCTTTACTGCGGATTTATGCTCTAGGTCCTTCACAGCTTCATAACAGCCAAGATCAATGCATTCAGTCCCAGCAAGATTACCTACATATCAATGCTTTGTTACAGCAGAATACAAACTACGATGTTGTGGAGTCCCCACGTGGGCAGATTAGAGATGTAGCATGGAATCAGGCCCTTCGGCCCACCAAATCCATGCCAACCATCAAACACCCACTCGAACTAGTTCTATCTTATCCCACTACTACTCCCTACATGTAAAGGGTGGCTCGGTGGCGCAGCGGTAGAGTTGCTGCCTTACAGCGCTAAAGACCCGGGTTTAATCCTGACTACGGGAGCTGTCTGTACAGAGTTTGTACGTTCTCCCTGTGATCTGTGTGGGTTTTCTCCGGGTGCTCCGGTTTCCTCCCACACTCCAAAGACCTACAGTTTTTGTAGGCTATTTGGCTTGGTATACAGTAGTTGTAAATTGTCCCTAGTGTGTATAGAATAGCGTTAGTGTGCGGGGATCGCTGGTCGACGCGGACTCAGAGGGGAGATGGTTACCAGCTAGCAGAGTTGTTGCTAACAGCTCCAATGACCTGGGTAGAATCCTAACCCCTGACCCCAGGCGCTGTCTGCATGGAGTTCCACCCGTGACCTTTGTCCCTTTTCCTACCTCCAGTTCTCCCCCCCCCCACTACTTTCAGTCTGAAGAAGGGTCTCGATTCGAAACGTCACCTACACCTTTTTCCCAGAGATGCTGCCTCACCTGCTGAGGTACTCCATCATTTTGTGTCTATCAAGAGAGAGCTAGATAACGCTCTTAAGGATAGCGGAGTCAGGGGGTATGGGGAGAAGGCAGGAACGGGGTACTGATTGAGAATGATCAGCCATGATCACATTGAATGGTGGTGCTGGCTCGAAGGGCCGAAAGGCCTACTCCTGCACCTATTGTCTATTGTCTATCTTCAGTACAGACCAACTAAGAATAAAGCCCTAGCCTGCTCAACCTCTCCCTATAGCTCAGGTGATACGAGCTGTTAACAACAACTCTGCTAGCTGGTCACCATCTCCCCTCTTGTTCCTTCCCAACTCCCACATATCCATCTCTCTCCCTTTGTTCAACTTACACACCCCTCCGCGCTTGTTATCCCCACTCATCACCCTCCCCCTCCTGATTCCAAATGCCCACCACCCTTATACAAACCTGCCTAGGTTTTCTCTCCCCTTGGTTCACTTTTCTTCAGACAGTCTGAAGAAGGGTCTCGATCCAAAACGTCTCGCATTTCCTTCTGTCCAGGAGATGCTGCCAGTCCCGCTGAGTTACTCCAGCATTTGGCGTCGATGTGCAGGTAATGGTGTCCTCATGAACTCATTGCCCCCTCTCCACGGCTGAGGCGACAGTTTTTGGAGGTGTCATTGAGGCACCGTTGTGGTGATCGTGATTTGAAGGCTTTATTGTGTCAATGGTGAATCATGAAGGGAAGGCCAGCTGTGGAGATATTTGGGAAACAACTCGTGAAAGTTGTGCTGAGGCAGAGTGACACTTTCCCTCAGCTGCCGGCAAACGAAACATCTGCCATTTTCTTGCTCAACGCAGCAGATAAACACACACACATTTATTCTACCAATGTGCCACAGTTGTGCAATTACATCAATCAGTCAATATAGATAAGGTGCAGTTATTGCACGCATTATCAAACCAACGAGAGTTTGGACGGTTTTATTCTTACAAAATTAGCTCAGATAAATTTTAAAGCGAACTAATGTTTCATCTTATTACGAAAATACAGCTCCTTCCCACAGTCTCCAAGTACTAACAGTTATCAGACATGTTCCATCAGCTCACATTATAGGGATGGGGTACGTTACAGGATGTGTTACTGCAGTAGAATTTGCATTGAGATGGCACATCCAATGTTTACTTGTGTTCTATGAAAATTCATAGAAAAAAATAGAAGGTGGTTGGCAGTTAAAGGAAGATCTTTGTACAGCGTTCCATCTAGCCATGCAGAATGGAAACAGGCCATTTGGTCCACCGAGTCCACACGAGTTCTATGTTATCACAATTTCACATCCATTCCGTACACACTAGGTAGACACAAAATGCTGGAGTAACTCAGCGGGACAGGCGGCATCTGTTGAGAGAAGGAATGGCTGATAGACAATAGACAATAGATAATAGACAATAGGTGCAGGAGGAGGCCATTCGGTCCTTCGAGCCAGCACCGCCATTCAATGTGATCATGGCTGATCATTCTCAATCAGTACCCCGTTCATGCCTTCTCCCCATACCCCCTGACTCCGCTATCCTTAAGAGCTCTATCTAGCTCTCTCTTGAATGCATTCAGAGAATTGGCCTCCGCTGGCTTCTGAGGCAGAGAATTCCACAGATTCACAACTGTCTGACTGAAATTTTTTTTCCTCATCTCAGTTCTAAATGGCCTGAACTGACTGAAGGGTCTCGACCCGAAATATCACCCATTCCTTCTCTCCAGAGATGCTGCCTGACCCGCTGAGTTACTCCAGCATTTTGTGTCTACCTTCGATTTGAACCAGCATCTGCAGTTCCTTCCCACACACCGTACATGCGAGGAGCAGTTTTACTGAGGCTGGTTAACCTACAAATCCAAGGTATCACAAGAGTCTGAAGCAGGGTCTTCACCCGAAACGTCACCCATTCTTTCTCTCCTGAGATGCTGCCTGTCCCGCTGAGTTACTCCAGCATTCTATGATATCTTCGATTTGAACCAGCATCTGCAGTTATTTTCCTACACATCCTACACATCTTTGGGATGTGGGAGGAAGCCAGATCACATGGAGGACGAACGTGCAAACTCCACATAAACAGCACCCAAGGTCAGGATCGAAACCGGGTCTGTGGTGCTGTGCGGTAAAGGTTATAGAATCATAATGTATGGACACAGGCCCTTCGGCCCAACCTGTCCATGCTGACCAGGATGCCCCATCTAAGTTAGTCCCATTTGCTGCATTTGGCCCAATTCCCTCTAAACTTTTCTTATCCATGTATATGTCCAAATGTCTTTTAAAAGGGGCGAGTGGAACCAAGGGGTATGGGGAGAAGACAGGTTTCTCCCCATATTGATTGTAAATGATCAGCCATGATCACAATGAATGGCGGTGTTGGCTCGAAGGGCCAAATGGCCTCCTCCTGCACCTATTGTCTATTGTCTACTGATTGTGAATGATCAGCCATGATCATAATGAATGGTAGTGTTGGCTCGAAGGGCCAAATAGCCTCCTCCTGCACTTATTTTCTATGTTTCTATTTTCTAAGTGTAGGAAAGAACTGCAGATGCTGGTTTAAGCCAAAGATAGACACAAAAAGCTGGAGTAATTCAGCGGGTCAGGCAGCATCTCTGGAGAGAAGGAATGGGTGTAAAGAAGGGTCTCGACCCGAAACGTCACCCATTCCTTCTCTCCAGCCTGTTCCGCTGTGTTACTCCAGCTTTTTGTGTCTATCTACAATTCAAAACAAGTCAGGAGAACATTGGATTGTTTGAGGTGACAAAGCGATGGGTTAGAATTCCCCTGGTGATGCACAGAGTTAATGAGAGACCTGGAAAGAATGAAGACACTCCTTCACTTCAAAACAGTAATGCCGGAAACAATTAGTTGATTGTGCAGTATCCGCGGAGAGCGTAACAAGAGTCAACAAGTCAACGACCTTCGGCAAAGATCTACTGTGTGCTTCCAGCATTTTCTGTTTCTATTTCAGCCTTTGAACAACCGCAGTTTTTTTAACTTCAATAAAAATTAAACTTGGTTAGGTTCTACATAAAACTGGCAATTGCCACTGCCCATTAATTCCCAAGCAGATGATGAGCACACAATGCTGGAGTAACTCAGCGGGTCAGGCAGCATCTCTGGAGAAAAGGAATGGGTGACGTTTCGGCTCGAGACCCTTCTTAAGCCTGTGGGTCTCGACCCGAAACGTCGCCCATTCCTTCTCTCCTGAGATGCTGCCTGTCCCGCTGAGTTACTCCAGCCTTTTGTGTCTATCTTCGGTTTAAACCAGCATCTGCAGTTCCTTCCTACACATTAATTCCCAAGCGGTAATGATGACAATCGTCTCCAGGGATTTTGATTAGAGCAGATTACTGATTGAGAATGATCGGCCATGATCACATTGAATGGCGGTGCTGGCTCAAAGGGCCGAATGGCCTACTCCTGCACCTATTGTCTATTGTCTATTACGAATCAGGTAATGTGTGTGTGCGTGTGTTAGTGTGAGGAATTAGCATAAATGGATGACCTAGTCGTACAGCACGACATTGGGCCAACTCATCCATGCCAGCGAAGGTGGCCCATGTAAGCTAGCTCCATTTGTCCAATTTCAGTCCATTTCCTTCCAAACCTTTCCTACTATTCTGCCTGGCCAAATGTCTTTTAAATGTTGTGATCGTACCTGCCTCAACGGCCTCCTCCGACAGCAAATTCCATACACCCAACACCCTCTGAGTAAAATCGTTGCCTCTCAAGTGCGTACATGCATGTTATAGGAAAGATATTGTCATAATCATACTTTATTAGCCAAGTATGTTTTGCAACATGCGAGGAATTTCATTTGCCACACAGTCATACCAATAAAAAGCAGCAGGACACACGATATACAGTTTTACATGAACATCCACCACCACGTTCCTCGCAGTGAAGGGAGGTGAAACAAAGTTCAATCTCTTCCCTTCTTTGCTTGAAATGGTAACTTTTTCCACTCAAAGAGTGGTGGGTGTAAGGAACGAACTGCCGGGGGAGGTCATCAAGGCAGGTACTATTGCTATAGTTTAAGAACTATAGTTTAAGAAACATTTAACCAGGTACATGGATAGGACAGGTTTAGAAGGATATGGGCCAAATGCAAGAAGGTGGGACTAGAGTAGATGGGACATGTTGGTCGGTGTGGGCAAGTTGGGCCAAAAGGCATGATTCCACGATGCATGACTCTCAGTTTAATGATGTCCATTGACCTATAACGATGATCCTATCACAAACGTTCTCTTCATCCATCCACACGTTCTTCCCTGCTGTAAACCTACTTGCATATCTCTCCTTCTCAGTACAGTTCTGACTGCCCCATTGGAGGAAGGGTATGGAGGTCCTGGAGAGGGTGCAGAAGAGGCCTCCCAGAATGACGCATGTATTCGGGGGTATTGGCTACACGGAGAGGTTGGGCAAACTTGCATTGTTTGCTCTGGAACATCTGAAGATTAAGGGGAGATCTGATAGAAAGATATGAAAGCATGAGAGGCATAGATGTGGTAGACAGTCAGAACCATGTCAGAACAATGGAAACAATTAAACTATTCTATCTATTTCCAAATAGCTATTAAAGAGTCATAACTCATGCATGCCGACCCAAATGCCCCATCTACATTAGAACCATTTTCCTGCATTTGACCTATCTTCCTTCAAAACCTTTCCTATCCATGTACCTGTCCAAGTATCTTGCAGATGCTGTTATAGTGCCTGCCTCTTGCACTTCCCATGTCATCTCATTCCATATACCCACTACGTTCTGAGTGAAAAAGTGTTCCTATTAAATCATGCCTTTCTTACCTTAAACCTATACCCTCTGGTTTTTGATTCCCTACGCTGGGTAAAAGACACTGTGCATTCACCCTATCTATTCCCTTCATGATTGGATACAACTCCGTAAGATCACCCCTCATCCTCCTGTGGCCCAAGGGATACAGCCCACAGCTCAGGCCCCTCGAGATCCAGCAATATCCTTGTAAATCTTCTCTTAATTAGAAGTATTTGGGTTTGCGTTTGTTGAAGAGCATTTCAAGGACTATGCTTCATGATACTGAAAGCAAAGACAATGCAGCTGACAAGACGAACAACTTTATTCCTGCATCTCACGGTCACACAAATGCTTAAACAACTGAAAAATCCAAATGCCTCCGTGAAAAATTGATTTCGTCAAATTAATTTCATGACCATTATGCGGGAATTTGAAAGTAAACATATTTCAAAGGAAATGATTTTCTTATTCATTTCAAAATCCAAATCTTTGTATTTTGGAAATGCAGCTTATGTTTTTGGCAGCAAGTGACATTCCTGGTATTAGACTGGTATCTGTTTGTTACATTACACAGTGTCAAGGCACAAAGACTCTTGCTATCATATGTTTTGTTTTTAGTTTAGTTTACAGATACAGCACAGAAATAGGCCACTCGGCCCACCAAGTCCGCACAGACCAGCGATCCCCACACGCTAACACTATCCTACACACATTATGGAACATTTACACTTATACCAAGCCAATTAAACTACAAATCTGCTCGTCTTTGGAGTGTGGAAGGAAACCGGAGATCCCGGAGAAAACCCACACAGGTCACGGGGAGAACATACAAACTTCATACAAACAGCACCCATAGACAGGATGGAACCCGGGTCTCTGGCGCTGTGAGGCAGCAACTCTACCGCTGTGTTTAGATTCACTGCTTTGCTGCAAATCAGTTTCACTTTCCATTATGACTTTGTGAATCTCACTGTCAGGGCCCCAGCCTGATTCTGGAGTGGACAAGATTGTTTCCTCAGGCTGTGTTTTGTTATGCTTTAGTCCAATTTAACCAAAAGCACCAATTCCAGCACCAGTGTTCAACCACACAAAAGGACACAAAGTGCTGGAGTAACTCAGCGGGTCAGGCAGCATCTCCGGAGGAAAAGGATGGGTGACGTTTCGGGTCAAGACCCTTCTTCAGTCTAAGTGTCTGGAACTCGCTGGCATGGGTGGTGGTAGAGGCAGATAGGATAGTGGCATTTCAGAGACTTGTAGATAAGCAAGATAGACACAAAGTGCTGGGGGAACTCAGCGGGTCAGACAGCATCGGGCGGCACGGTGGCGCAGCGGTAGAGTTGCTGCCTTACAGCGAATGCAGCGCCGGAGACTCAGGTTCGATCCTGACTACGGGTGCCGTCTGTATGGAGTTTGTACGTTCTCCCCGTGACCCGCGTGGGTTTTCTCCGAGATCTTCGGTTTCCTCCCACACTCCAAAGACGTACAGGTATGTAGGTTAATTGACTGGGTGAATGTAAAAATTGTCCCTAGTGTGTGTAGGATAGTGTTAATGTGCGGGGATCACTGGGCGGCGCGGACTCGGTGGGCCGAAGGACCTGTTTCCGCACTGTATCTCTAAATCTAAATCTAAATCTAAAGGATCTCTGGAGAAAAGGAATACGTGATGTTTTGGGTCGAGACCCTTCTTCAGACTGGATATGCGTGTGGATATGCAGGGATTGGAGGGATATGGATCACATGCAGGCAGATAAGAGTTGATCTCAGCATCAAGCTTGGCACAGACATTGTTGGTCCCTGTGCTGTGCTTCATGCTGTAATATTTCGACAAACGATGCCATTAGGCTGGCATGCGGTATATTTGCTGCAGTGTAATTACGATGTTAACGCGATGTGGTTAACTGTGAATATGTTGTAACAAAATGGCCAAATTGTTTTAAAGGTATTTGAAGATGATCAAAAATTCAAGTCAATAACCATCATTAAAATTCTGGTAGGAAACTAAAAACATTAGTCATCGGGGGGGGGGGGGGGGGGCGTTTATGGGGACTCATATTGAATGTTAGAAGTTGCAAGAAATGACAATAGCAGACATTTATTTTGAAAGCAACACATTCATTGACTTGCCCTTTGTGCACATCTTTCACTCATTTGTTCCGTGCGCCTTTTCATATCTCTCGTTTCCCTCTCCCCTGACTCTCTGTCTGAAGAAGGGTCTCGACCCATTCCTTTTCTCCAGTGATGTTGCCTGACCCACTGAGTTAGTTCCAGCTTTTTGCGTCTATCATTCATCGTGCAGGTTCTACTTAAGGGAGCCGAGAGTGCTAATTGTTAATTACATCAGTGGTTGGGTTATGATGTGTGAACCGTCTAACAGTGACTATTACGTTTATCAGCGCTGTCGGTAGTTGTCACTTAACTGAGCCTTTGCTGGGAGTTAACTGCCGAGTGTGTTCCTGCATTAGCTGAATCAAAAAGGCACTCCAAGACAAATAAAAAGGCAATTTTCTGTGTGACACTGAAACACGGTGTAATAAAGTAGAGGAGGTGGGCGAAACCAGTTGCAATTCTAGGGTGTGAAAAGGAAACTCGAGGCATTAATGTGTGCAATGCTTATGCAATTCTTGCCTTTCATATGCGTGAATGAAAAGCAGCTTTATCAGTGCAATGTTATGTGAGATATGTATCAGTTGATAGAAACTAGAGCCTTTCATGATTGGGACATAGTTACCATAAGCACCGGACCACATCTTCCTCGTGTTTTGTCACCTCAGAGAACAAATTGACCATTTAACTGGAAACCAACTTGTCCTCAATCTGTCTTACAAGAACGGTCTTACAAGAAGTGGGTGGCACAGGATCGGAGTTCTATCCTGACTATGGGTGCTGCCTGTACGGAGTTTGTACGTTCTCCCTGTGACCTGCGTGGGTTATCTCCGGTTTCCTCCAACACCCCACAGACATACAGGTTTGAATGCTAATTGGGATAGTGTTAGTGTGTGGGTAATCGTTGGTCGGCATTGACTCGGTGGGCCGAAGGGCCTGTTTCCCCCACATATCTCCAAGCTAAACTAATTTAGTTTCATGCAGCTTAGAAAGATATTGGTGAACATGCTTGCACTGAACCAAGTGTGAACTTGCAGTCCATTAAAATACAAGAGTGTGACTTGTGTTTTCTAAGATTTTTAAGTCCTTTATTTATGAATGATGAGGTTTCCCCTGTACTTTGAAGCACATGATAAAATAGGCCGGTCAGCATGGTTTTGTAAAGGGTACATCGTGTCTGACAAACTTGTTGGAATTCTCTGAGGAAGCAAATAGTTGGATAGACAAAGTCGTGTCAGTAGATGCAGTTTGAAGAAGGGTCTCGACCCGAAACGTCACCCATTCCTTCTCTCCCGAGATGCTGCCTGTCCCGCTGAGTTACGCCAGCATTTTGTGTCTACCTTTGGTGACAAGAGGGTCGTCGATGATTTCTATCGTACTGTATTCCTGCTTCTATGTCAGTAGATGTTGTTCACTTGGATTTGCAGAAGGCCTCTGATAAAATGCCGCATACGAGGCTGCTTAACAAGATGTCTTTGGGTACTTTTAAAGCGGAGGTTGATGGGTAATTGATTAGTCGGGGTTAGGTTACAGGGAGAAGAATGGGGTTCACAGGCAAAATTCATCAGTGGGTCGGGATGAATCTTGCCAAGGACCCTTGCATCTTTCTCCAGACTTTCTTTGTAAATCCAAGCTCCATAACAGAACTATATGCTATCAGTGCACCTCACACACCTCCAATGAGACCCGTTGGTGGGTGTCATTGGATGTGCCAGAGACCTGGCTTCAATCCTGACCTTGGGTGCTGTCTGTGTGGAGTTTGCATGTTCTCCCTGTGACCAGGGGAGCTTCCTCCAGGTGCTCCGGTTTCTTCCCACATCCCAAAAACGTGCAGGATTGTAGGCTAATTGGCTTCAGTAAAAATAGTAAATCATCCCTGATGTGCAGGGTAGTGCTAGTGTACGGGGATCGCTGGCCGGCGTGGACTTGGTGGGCCACAGGGCCTGATGGCCACACCATCAAGACCTTATTCCAAAGTGGCCGCAGGATGCAGATGATTAGGAACAGTTATTTTTTTACAAGAAGTTTCTCGTGTTCCTGAAGATTATAACAGTCTCTTTTAATGGATCCAATTAGCTTAAAATTTTTGTTTCATCAGATCAGTTTAATTAATTTGCAATTAAAATCGCATACTGCAGAAGAATCCAACGATCACATTTCCCAGGACACTCCTTGTTAAGTCAAGACCGTGTAGCTTACAATACAAAGGTTCGTTGAGCCTTTTAGGATAAAATTGGATCAGGCCAGAGATAAACTCGAGTAACCTTAATCCTAAACACTTTGCATTAGCAACTTCAAGCCATCCCTTCCCTCTGCTTTAACACAGTGGGTTCACTTTCCCAACTGTCAGCTAATGCTTGCCTTAATGCCAAATTCACCACATATGGGGAAAAGGCTTTTATTTATTTATTCACAGGGTGTAGATGTCTTGGCAAGGCCAATGTTTATTGTCTGACACTAATCATTCCGGCTGTTAATTAGGTTGGTGGCCCCCAGTTACATAAAGACAAGACTTCCATTTTTCCTACACTTTAGTTCAATGAATCAAATGGGCTTTCAATATAAATCTGGCACCATGATCTTCATACCAGATTTATTTAATTACTAGAATTCCAAATTCCTTAGGACCTAGAGTGGGATTTGAAACATTTCCCTTAGATCCACAACCCAAGGCTTAGAATGCAAAGTGGGCACTAAACACTATGTTACAGCATCCGTACCATTTCACAACGTGCTTCCAGAAAGGCTGTCCGATTAACCCATTGCTGTGTCCAACTGCTTCTTGAATGGAGACACAAGGAACTGCAGATGCGGGTTTACAAATAGAAAGGAGAAAGTGCTGGAGTAACTCGGCGGTTCAGGCAGCATCCCTGGGAGACATGGATAGGTGAATGAACGAAACTTTATTATCACATGTGACATGCCACTGTGAGATGTCACTGTGAAATCCTTGTTTGCAAGGGGTCACCACATACAGGGCACGAAAGGGCATGGTGGCGTTTTGGATAGAAGGGTCCCAAACCGAAACGTCACCTTTCCACGTCTTCTATGGCTCTGTCTTCCCAAGATGCTGTCCGACCCGCAGAGTTATGTAGAGGTATGTAGGTTAATTGGCTGGGTAAATGTAAAAATTGTCCCTAGTGGGTGTAGGATAGTGTTAATGTACGGGGATCGCTGGGCGGCACGGACTTGGAGGGCCGAAAATGCCTGTTTCCGGCTGTATATATATGATATGATGATATGATAGTTACTCCAGAACTTTGTTTTATTTTTGCTTCTTAAATGAGAACATTAATTCTGCCTCTGCATTGTGTGTGTGTGTGTGTGTGTGTGTGTGTGTGTGTGTGTGTGTGTGTGTGTGTGTGTGTGTGTGTGTGTGTTGGTTGCTGCCAAGGATATCAGTTTTAAATTTAGCTCTTGGTTATAAGCTACGCTCCTTTCTCTAACGATCACTGTTTAACGCGCCCACGTGATCACATACAAAGCAAGGGAATTCCATGCTCAATAGCTCGCTCCTACACTTCCGCCCTGTCAAGCAATCCGGAAAACAAAACAAACTGCTGGAGGAACTCAGCAGGTCAGGCAGCAGCTATGGAGGGAGAAGGACTGAAGGGCCCTGACCCACACCGTGCTGGCCACACTCTCATTTCACATCTTCATTCAGGAAAGTGATACAGGAGCCTGAAAACTGTGACTACCAGGTTTAAGAACAGCTTCTTTCCAACCACCACCATGTTCTTGAACACTAAACCCAGCAACATTAACCCCAGCAACCATTTGCTTTTATGGACTGTGTACAGCTGCAATATGAACTTTCACAATAGTATTACAGCCATTAATTTATTAGAGTTGACAAAAAATACTAGACATTATCTATGAGTATTGTATTTACTGGCATGTTATATATATCGAAACATACAAGATTATTAAGGGCTCGGACACTTTAGAGGCAGGAAACATGTTCCCAATGTTGGGAGAGTCCAGAACCAGGGGCCACAATTTAAGAATAAGGGGTAGGCCATTTAGAACTGAGATGAGGAAAAACCTTTTCAGTCAGAGAGTTATAAATCTGTGGAATTCTCTGCCTCAGAAGGCAGTGGAGGCCAATTCTCTGAATGCATTCAAGAGAGAGCTAGATAGAGCTCTTAAGGATAGTGGAGTCAGGGGGTATGGGGAGAAGGCAGGAACGGGGTACTGATTGAGAATGATCAGCCATGATCACATTGAATGGTGGTGCTGGCTCGAAGGGCCGAATGGCCTACTCCTGCACCTATTGTCTATTGGTGTTGCAAGCAAGCATTTCATTGTACCGTCATCAGTACATGTAGCAATTAAATACAGTCTGGACCCAAAACATTGTCTGTCCATTGCCCTCCACTGAGTTTCTCCAGTAGTTAGTTTAGTTTAGAGATACAGCTTGGAAGCATTGCCATGCTAACCAACAATCACTCTCTACACTAGTTCTATCCCACACACTAGGGACAGTTTACAGAAGACAATTAACCTACAAACCTGCAGGTCTTTGGAGTGTGGGAGGAAACTGGAGCACAGGGGTGCCAACTATCTCATGCCCAAATATGGGACAAGGTGACATCACCGCCCCATGCCCCACGTGACCTCACCCAATGGCGGCTGCCCGAGCTGGGAGGCGGGTTGCTACGCAACCTCTGTGAGGCAGCGCCCGGGCCTCCGGACCTAGACTGTCCAGAACTAAAATGGCAGAAATCTAGAGTGTCGGGACCAAAACTGTCAGGACCTACAGTGTCGGGACCTACAGTGTCAGGTCATACAGCGTCCGGGCCTACAGTGTCAGGTCATACAGCGTCAGGGCTTACAGTGTCAGGTCATACAGCGTCGGGGCCTACAGTGTCAGGTCATACAGCATCCGGGCCTACAGTGTCCGGGCCTACAACGTCAGGTCATACAGCGTCCGGGCCTACCTGGGCCAAAGAGGAGACAAGGGCGGTCCCGTACGGGACAAACCAATTTAACCCAAAATACAGGTTGTCCCGGCTAATACGGTATAGTTGGCAACCCCACCGGAGTACCCGGAGAAAACCCACACAGGTCACGGGGAGAACGTGCAAACTCCGTACAGACGGCACCCGCAGTCAGGATCGAACCCGGGCCTCTGGTGCTGGAAGGTAGTCCTCTCCTTGCACTACCCTAAGTTTTGCAGTGTGTGGAAGTAATCCCTGGAGAGGACACAGCTGGAGTGACGCATTCAATTCTGGCAACCATATTTTAGGAAGAATGCAAAAACTATTCAAAGAATGCAGCAGTAATTTATCAGAGTTCACCCGGGGACACAGAATCTCCACCACAAGGTGAAGCTGGATTGTTTTCCTTGGAGTGAATGGAATATTTTATAGATCATTGCTGGTTAATATCAGATAAACAGAAGGTTTATTGTCCCATTGTCAGGTGGTTTGTTGTTCCCAATGAATCAAGAGGGTTCAGTTGCAATATATACCAAATAATTGCCACATTTATTGGCTACTTATGACAATTAAGCATTCTTGACTCTCTTGACCAGTAAAGATTTTATGCTAAAGATACAAAGAAATGCAAAGCAATTTTTTGCTCGACATGAAACAGATTCATTGACCACAGGTATGGTGAAAGCAAAACCTCAATTTGCAGAGTTGTAGGGAAGGAAAAGGAGGGGGTGCATCGACACAATGGGCCAAATGGACATCACTTCACTCACACTCGCCTTCCCACTCCCAGTCTGACCTTTCTGTCATGGGCCTCCTCCAGTGCCATAGTGAGGCCCACCGGAAATTGGAGGAACAGCACCTCATATTTCACCTGGGCAGCTTGCAGCCCAGCGGTATGAACATCGACTTCTCCAACTTTGGATAGTTCCTCTGTCCCTCTCTTCCCCTCCCCCTTCCCAGTTCTCCCTCTGTCTTCCTGTCTCCACCTATATCCTTCCTTTGTCCCGCTCCCCCTGACATCAGTCTGAAGAAGGGTCTCGACCGGAAACGTCACCCATTCCTTCTCTCCTGAGATGCTGCCTGACCTGCTGAGTTACTCCAGCATTTTGTGAATAAATACCTTCGATTTGTACCAGCATCTGCAGTTATTTTCCTACACTTTTCACTTCACTTCACCTGGGCTCTTTATAACCCAACAGTATGAATATTGATTTCTCTCACATCAGGTTACCCTTGCTTTCCCTCTCTCTCCATTCCTCCCCCACCCTAGTTCTCCAACTAGTTTCACTGTCCTCCTGATTCATTTTCGCTTGTATGCCTCATTGTCATCTTCCCCTCAGCCAACAATGAACCATTCTACATTTCCTTCAAACATAGTCTGCTTTTATCTGCCATTTTCATTCCCTTTGTATTCTTCCATTACTCCAGTTCCCTCTCCCATGACTCTCAGTCTCAGCCTGAAGAAGGGTCTCAACCCCAAAACGTTCCCCATTCTTTATCTCCGGTGATGCTGCCTGTCCCGCTGAGTTACTCCAGCATTCTGTGTCCATCTTCAATTTGCAGAGCTGCAGGGAAGGAAAAGAGGGAGTGAAATTGCTCTGAGAGGAGCCAGCATCAACCCAATGGGCCAAATGGACATTGTTTGGTCACAACATGTCTGGCAATAAAATTGCAAGCTCCTTGCCCTCTCCACATCCACAGCCGACCAAAAACAAACAGGATAAAGAACCCATGTAATGAGCATGGAATCACTGGCCTAGTTAAATAATGCACATGAATAAATATAAAGGAGTTGGGGGGGATATCAGTTAATGAGCTGAATAAAAATGCACTAAATCAAGACCAAAAAGATAAGATGGGAATAAATTTCACAAGTACCTCTTGCAGAGACAACAACTCACATTGCCCAAATGACCCAGAAGACACAGGAATATTTCTCAGGGCAGATTTAAAAGGGCAGGAATCAATTAAATGATCCAGTTGAACGAAGGTAGAAGCCAATCTGATCAATTATTCAAATAACAATCCAATTAAAATCAGCTGAATAATTCATGAGCTCGGCAACAGGACAGAAAAGGTGTGATGGGATTGGTGAGGCTTGTTGCAGTTGGAAAGTAAATACCTAGAAGCAGGAATGATCAATTTTAGCACGTATTTTGACCTCGATGCATAAAATTTGGACTGGAGTCTTTGTGTTGTTTCATTGAGCGATGCAGAAGGCAGTATTAGCATCATCAACGCCTTAGGAAGGACTCATTTATTTTTTAGTATCCGATTGTTTTAATTCATGACAACAGACCATTAACCAACCCCACCCCGATCAACTTCTATTTGTGTTGATGGCTGTGATTTTATATATTGGATTTCAACCACCTTGTTGAAGGTTGTGGACTCCAGTCTTGAAGACTTCACGCGGGGTCAGGCTGCATCTATGAAAACAGAATGTCCTTTCATATTCAGGGCGGCACGGTGGCGCAGCGGTAGAGTTGCTGCCTGACAGCGAATGCAGCGCCGGAGACCCGGGTTCGATCCCGACTGCGGGCGCCGTCTGTACGGAGTTCTCCCCGTGACCTGCGTGGGTTTTCTCCGAGATCTTCGGTTTCCTCCCACACTCCAAAGACGTGCAGGTTTGTAGGTTAATTGGCTTGGTAAATGTAAAAAATTGTCCCTAGTGGGTGTAGGATAGTATTAATGTGCGGGGATCGCTGGTCGGCGTGGACCCAGTGGGCCGAAGGGCCTGTTTCTGCGCTGTATCTCTAAATCTAAATCTATGTGTGTGGGAAGGAACTGCAGATGCTGGTTTACACTGAAGGTAGACACAAAATGCTGGAGGAACTCAACGGGCTAGGCAGAGAAGGAGGAGGTGACGTTTCAGTCGAGACCTTTCTTCAGATCCAACCAACAATCACTCGTACACTAGTTCTCTTCAGTCTTGAGATCTTGAAATCTTGAAATCTTGAAATCTTGAAATCTTGAAATCTTGAAATCTTGAAATCTTGAAATCTTGTAATCTTGAAATCGTGAAATCTTGAAATCTTGAAATCTTGAAATCTCGAAATCTTGAAATCAGAGCACCCGGAGGAAAGTCAGGCGGTCAGTCACAGGGAGAGCGTGCAAACTCCATGCAGACAGCACCCGAGGTAAGGATCGAATCTGGGTCTCTGGCGCTGTGAGGTAGCAGCAGTACCAGCCGCGCCACCGTGCTGCCCTGAGACATGAACTAAATCATCGTACAATGCAGGGTTAGCAGAGAGAAAAACAAGGCTATTGCTTCCTCTGCAACATTGCACCTCTGCCCTGACCCACTGCCTGTTTCAGCATTCTCTCTTTTTATTTCAGATTTCACACATCTGCAGTTTTCATAAAGTCATAATTCCTACAATCTCCCAGGAGGCAAACATGCTGCTAACAGCCATATAAGAAAATAACTGCAGATGCTGGTACAAATCGAAGGTATTTATTCACAAAGTGCTGGAGTAACTCAGCAGGTCAGGCAGCATCTCGGGAGAGAAGGAATGGGTGACGTTTTGTGTCGAGACCCTTCTTCAGACTGATGTCAGGGGGGAGGGGGCGGTCGGGGGTGCTGAAGGGAGCAGAATTAGAGAATGATCTGGCGTTTTCTTGATTAGTGCGGGTGCCAGAGGTTATGAGGAGAAGGCAGGAGAATGGGGTTAGATCAGGAGGGAGAGATAGATCAGCCATGATTGAATGGCGGAGTAGACTTGATGGGCTGAATGGCCTAATTCTACTCCTATCACTTATGATCTTATGATCTTATGATTTCAGAGGCCTGTAGGAGATTGCGGAGCAAGGCAAAGACAAAAGCCTGGAGGGATTTGAAGGCCAGGCAGACCCCCACCCTAGTCGTCCTGCTGAGTTCACTGTCCATATCCCTTCGTTATCATCTCCTCCACAGCCAACAATGGACCATTGTGGGCTCATTGACCATCGGTGCCATCTCTGATTTATTCTGCACCTTTTTACACCTCTGGTTTCCCTTTCCCCTGACTCTCAGACTGAAGAAGGGCCTCGACCGCAAACGTCACCTGTTCCTTATTCTCCAGAGATGCTGCCTGACCCGCTGAGTTACTCCAGCACTTTGTACCTGTCCACGTTCTCCAGAGATGCTGCCTGACCCGCTGAGTTACTCCAGCACTCTGTGAAACGTCACCTATCCATGTTCTCCAGAAACGCTGCCTGACCCGCTGAGTTACTCCAGCACTCTGTGAAACGTCACCTATCCATGTTCTCCAGAGATGCTGCCTGACCCGCTGAGTTACTCCAGCACTTTGTAAGTGTCCATGTTCTCCAGAGATGCTGCCTGACCCGCTGAGTTACTCCAGCACTCTGTGAAACGTCACCTATCCATGTTCTCCAGTAATGCAGCCTGACCCGCTGAGTTGTTCCAGCATTTTGTGTCTGTCTTTAGACACATGTAAACCTGAGGTGTTGTGGGGAACCCTGGAACCATAGTAGATGAGTGAACACAGGGGTGAGGAGTGAGTTAGGAAAACAGGCAGCAAAGTTTTGGAGAAACTGAATTTCATGGGTTAGTGTTGTTTCATTCAGAAGAACATTTTCAAAATAATTCCGGTATTGAATAACATGCCTGAGCCCGTCAGATTGTTCAGACTGTTCATCATACTCCTAATTATTAGTTACAGCTACTAATTTGTGAGAACATTATAGTTTTTTTGTACTTTGCATACTATAATTTGCCGATGTTACACTTCCCCAAAGTACAACAGAGACATCAGACGCTGATTCCATTAAGCATTGTAAAGAATGTTGTAATTTGTAGGACAAAATTATTTTTCCTACTTAATTGAATGCCAAGGAATCAACATAGTAATTAAAATAAAATTGTTTTATTTATTTATTATTGTGCCTGTATCCTGTAATTATCAGAAGGTCTGAACCTGAATATTCGCATTTAAACGTGTAGAAAACTGGTGGTGTTTTCAGTGTTGTGTTGCTTTTGACTCCCGCAAGACTTTCCCCCATCTACAAGGCACAGGTGCGATGGAATACTCACAATGTAACCTGGACAAGTCTCATTATCGCCGGTCACTCGAAGCGAGTATGACTGTCCTCTCCATAGGTCTCGGACGCCTGTGCGTGACTTTGTTTAACGTGGGGAGACTGGTGCACAGACAGCCACCACACGGTCCTTGACAGATCTGGGTCAGGATCCAGTGGCATGGAGTCCAAGACGACCGGGGACCCTTTTCTGCTGCAGCCATCATCCGCCTTCCCAGCCGTTGTGACGCTCCACTAAAGTCAGCCATCATCCTCCCTCCGCCTGTTCCACCGTTGAGGTGTTGGTTGGATCGCTCTTTGTCAGGGACCTCCCCCTCGACCTTACCGCCATGGGTGACCCTACCAGGAGCGTAGCTCCAGACGGCATCGCTCTCAGGATCTTTGGACCACACAGGCTTCTCCACCGCGACAAGGTGACAATCCACGGAGAAGACAAGTGTAGTCCCAACAACACTCAACTAGCTTGACGACATCTGGATAAAACAATCTCCATGACTCAGGGTGGAAAATGGGGACCCCAGTGTGGGTGGAGGGGCCACTGAGTACACAAGGGGACTCGGCGTGGGGGAACAAAGGGGGGGCCAGCACGTGGGGGAGGGGGGAACGAAGAAGGCATGAGTACTTTTTGTAACTTTATCGGCGTCTTCATGGCGAGTCTTTTGCACACTTGGTATGCAGAAACAAAGAGTTTCACTGTACCTCAGTACACGTGACAATAACGTGACATCAAACATCATCCCACTGGTGGAAACATTCTCTCCACATCCACTCTATCCAGGCCTTTCACAAACGTACCCAATGGTGAACGATGGAGTGGATGTGGAGAGGATGCTTCCACTAATGGGACAGTCTAGGACTAGAGGGCACAGCCTCAGAATAAAAGGATGTACCTTCCAAAAGGAGATAAGGAGGAATTTCTTTTGCCAGAGGGTGGTGAATCTGTGGAATTCATTGCCATTGAAGGCTGTGGAGGCCAAGTCATTGAGTATTTTTAAAGCGGAGTTTGACAGGTTCTTGATTTTATGGGTAGAAGGCAAGAGAATGGGGTTGAGAGGGAAAGATAAATCAGCCGTGATTAAATAGTGGTGTGGACTCGATGGGCCGAATGGCCTAATTCTGCTCCTGTGATTTATGGACATTATGAACTTGACTGACATTCATCCTCCACTCTAAACATTCACACTTTGCGTCACCTGTCTGCTGGGCCTGCAGTTTGTGCTATCCACAAAATGCAACGAAACTCACCAAGGTCACCATGACAATCTCCACCAAACTCGGCACGGTGGCGCAGCGGTAGAGTTGCTGCCTCACAGCGCCAGACACCCAGGTTTGATCCTGCTTGTATGAGCTTTTGCGTTCTCCCGTGACAGCGTGGGTTTTCTCCGGGTGCTCCGGTTTCCCTGCACACTCCAAAGGTTAATAGATTGATTGACTTCAGTAAAGACTGTCCCTGGTGTGTAGGATAGTGATAGTATACGTGGGGATCGCTGGTTGGCGCGGACTCGGTGGGCTGAAGGGCCCGTTTCTGCGCTGTATCTCTAAGCTGAACTAAACATTGTATTACAGTTATTAATTTCTTGAATTTGTTGTCAGTGTGTGTTGTGTTTAGGTTTAGGTTCTTATTGTCATGTGTACTAAGGTACAGTGAAAAGCTTTGTTTTACACGCTATCCAATCCAATTAGATTGTGTCTATGCGTGGTATTATCAAGCCAAACTCAAGTACAATAGGTAGAGCAAAGGAATAGATACACCACACAGAACATCATAAGAAAATAACTGCAGATGCTGGTACAAATCAAAGGTATTTATTCACAAAATGCTGGAGTAACTCAGCAGGTCAGGCAGCATCTCAGGAGAGAAGGAATGGGTGACGTTTCGGGTCGAGACCCTTCTTCAGACTGATCAAGGGTGGGAGAAGAAAGAGGGACCTGGTGGGGGGGGGGGGTGGGGGCACTCTAGTTTAGACTAGGCTTGTACACACTGGAATGTAGAAGGATGAGAGGGGATCTTATCGAAACATATAAGATTATTAAGGGGTTGGACACGTTAGAGGCAGGAAACATGTTCCCAATGTTGGGGGAGTCCAGAACCAAGGGCCACAGTTTAAGAATAAGGGGTAGGCCATTTAGAACTGAGATGAGGAAAACCTTTTTCAGTCAGAGGGTTGTAAATCTGTGGAATTCACTGCCTCAGAAGGCAGTGGAGGCCAATTCTCTGAATGCATTCAAGAAAGAGCTAGATAGAGCTCTTAAGGATAGCGGAGTCAAGGGGTATGGGGAGAAGTCAGGAACGGGGTACTGATTGAGAATGATCAGCCATGATCATATTGAATTGTGGTGCTGGCTCGAAGGGCCGAATGGCCTACTCCTGCACCTATTGTAAAACATTTTTTTATTTTAAATCCTCTACCCAAGGGATAAGTCTGTGTTTGTTTGTTCGTTTGTTCCGGTGAAGGCGCTGTGCACACGGCAGCCAGCTAACAGTTGCTTGTCTTTTTCTTTTCGTTTTCACTTTTCATTTCAAGTTTTCATGTACCTTGTCGTGTGTTGTGACTGTCGGCAGACCAATCTCCTTCCGGGGATGAATAAAGTTTTATCGTATCGTACGGTACAGAAGCGGCTGTGTTTTCCTTGTTGGATTCTTCAGCGCATGCACTGCTCCCAAAGCACAGATGGAGATTGTGAGCTCGCAACTCCAGCTCACAACAGATTCAGCTGCAGTAACCATCTGGCTGATTTCCACCCGGTCCACTCCCTAATAATTGATTTAATTGGTGTTTAAGTCATTGCAAACTGATTAATTAATATTGGGCATGTGGAAAATATGTATGAGCAGCAGTTGCCAAAAATGTAATTTATCTGTCTGTAGATCAAAGCATGCAGCAAAATCCACAGTGGGATTCCATGAAAGTAATAAGATTCAAACAAAGAATCAAGTAACTGTAGATGGTTGTTTACAAAAAAAACCCACAAAGTGCTGGTGTGACACGGTGGCGCAGCGGTAGAGTTGCTGCCTTACAGCACCAGAGACCCGGGTTCGATCCTGACTATGGGTGCTGTCTGTACAGAGTTTGTACGTTCTCTCCGTGACCTGTGTGGGTTTTCTCTGGGTGCTCCGATTTCCTCCCACCCTCCAAAGACGTGCGGATTTGTAGGTTATTTGGCTTCGGTTTCAATTGCAAATTATCCCTCGTGTGTTTAGGATGGTGCTAGCGTGCGGGGATCGCTGGTCGGCATGGACTCGGTGGGCCGAAGGGCCTGTTTCCGCGCTGCATCTCTAAACGAAACTAACGTAGCGAGTCAGACACAAGCAGCTGGAGTAACTCAGCGGGTCAGGCAGCATCTCTGGAGCAAAGGAATAGGGGACATTGTGCGTCTCTCTTTGGGTTAAACCACCAACAGTAGTTCCTTCCGACACATAACTTGGTGAGTCAGGCAGCATCTCCCGAGAACATGGATAGGTGAAGTTTCTGGTCGGGGGCCTTCAGACTGATTTCTACAATGCTCCCTAGAGATTAAAAAAAATACTAGACCAAGTGGACCCGTTGGGACGAAAACCTCTCCTGCATTGGGGCAGCATCTTTCACTCCCTCCCCTCCTCCTCCCCCTCCTCCTCCTCCTCCTCCTTCCCCTCCCCTCCTCCTCCCCCTCCCCCTCCCCCTCCCCCTCCCCCTCCCCCTCCCCCTCCCCCTCCCCCTCCCCCTCCCCCTCCCCCTCCCCCTCCCCCTCCCCCTCCCCCTCCCCCTCCCCCTCCCCCTCCCCCTCCCCCCCACTCCACCCCCCTAATCCTCCCTCCCTCCCTCCCTCCCTAGGAGATAGATTTAAACTTTAAAATGTGAATAACTTTAAAAATATAACCCCAATTTCAATGAAATTCTTCCATTAACACCAAAGGGACGACGGTGAGTAAGGTGGGCCTAAAATTGTTGTGCTATCGTGTACCGTTTTGGCTGTAGTTCAGGAACAAACAAACAAACAGACAAGAGTTTTAGTGTATAGATGTTACCTTCTTCCTCCTGACTGACACCGCCCGCTCTTGTTCGTGAAGGGTTTCCGTGAAATCACGATCATGGGGATAAGTCAGTAGTCTGCTACTATACATGCAGGCAGGTGCCATGCATACAAACTAAAAAGTTCTACTTTAATGCTGCAAGAATTGAATTGAATAGATTTTATTCGCCAAGTATGTACACACATACTAAGGAATTTGCCTTGGTGCTTTGCTCGCAAGTAACAACACGACATACAGGAAACAATTAAGAATAAAACTTTATAATTTACTTATAATAAAAGCTTATAATTAAACTTCATAAGAAGATAGAAGATCCATTCAGACAGATATGATTTGTGGCTGTATTGTTCTCTGATTGACGGCTTTTTGTCAGTGGAAGATATATGTGTTACTGTCAGTGCAACAAGGAGTGAATTATTGAACCCCTTTGTAATTGTCAGCTCTCTGCCATTTCTCGCTGAGCTCTAAGGTTCTGTTTCTATGTATTAATCGTGTTTCAGTGCTCCAGTGATGGTGAACATCAGTGGGCTGCTCACCCAGGAAGGGTGATCCTGCTCTCATTGAAGGCTAACATGGGCATGGATGGAGAAGGGATTGACACCGAGGCAATAGAACCGGCACAGTGGCGCAGTGGTAGAGTTGCTGCCTTACAGCGAATGCAGCGCCGGAGACTCGGGTTCGATCCTGACTACGGGCGCCGTCTGTACGGAGTTTGTACGTTCTCCCCGTGACCTGCGTGGGTTTCCTCCGATATCTTCGGTGTCCTCCCACACTCCAAAGACGCGCAGGTTTGTAGGTTAATTGGCTGGGTAAATGTAAAAATTATCCTTAGTGTGTGTAGGATAGTGTTAGTGTGCGGGGATCGCTGGGCGGCGCGGACTCGGTGGGCCGAAGGGCCTGTTTCCGCGCTGTATCTCTAAATCTAAAAAAAAAACATAGTTCTGTACCAAGAAGGTCTTGTGGCAAGGCCAGCAGCATAATCAAGGGCCAGTCCCACCCTGGACACCCACTCTTCTCCCCTCTCCCATCAGGCAAGAGGTACATGCGATCAGACTACGAACATTCTGAAGAAGGGTCCCGACCCGAAACGTCACCATCCTTTCTCTCCAGAGATGCTGCCTGACCAGCCGTGTTACTCCAGCATTTTGTGTCTATCTCCTCTCCTGTATCCACCTATCACTTGCTAGCTCTTGCCATGCCTCCCCTCACATTTCTTTAGACTGGCTACATTCACTCTACTTTGTCAGTGCAGCTGAAGGTTCCTGGCAAGAAACGTTGACTGTCCATTTCCTTCCACAGATGCAGCCTGACCTGTTGAGTCGTTCCAGCAGCTCGACAACTCTTGATATGGATTCAGGCCTCTCAGGCTTTTGTATCACTACTTGGTGGTTGCTGTGGGCTAAATGATCGAAGGATCACTTTTTGTGCCCTTTGACTCTATAATTACCACAGTGATTAAACTGGGATTCTTTTTCAGGTGTCATCTTGATCTATAGTTGCTCAGACTTAAACTTAAGGTTATCGTTAAGTTATCTCTTGGGCTCAACACAAATCCTGCAACAACTTAGACGTAGAGGGAGCAATAAAGAAATGTATCACTGTAATTATGTTCCAAGAGATAAGAGCTGTTAAAAGCACTGTAGAAAGATCGTGTTTCAAGAAATGAAGCCAACTTGAATTATTTAAAGCTTTGGCTTCAAGGGTATTTCTTTACAATTTGTTTAGAAAATTCTTTGGGACGCACTGACAGAGAGAATAACCTAGGATAGACACAAAATGCTGGAGTAACTCAGCGGGACAGGCAGCATCTCTGGAGAGAAGGAATGGGTGACGTTTCGGGTTCAGACTGAGAGTCAGGGGAGAGGGAAATAGACAATAGACAATAGGTGCAGGAGGAGGCCATTCGGCCCTTCGTGCCAGCACCACCATTCAATGTGATCATGGCTGATCATTCTCAAATCAGTACCCCGTTCCTGCCTTCTCCCCATAACCTCTGACTCCACTATCCTTAAGAGCTCTATTTAGCTCTCTCTTGAATGCATTCAGAGAATTGGCCTCCACTGCCTTCTGAGGCAGAGAATTCCACAGATTCACAACTCTCTGACTGAAAAAGTTTTTCCTCATCTCAGTTCTAAATGGCCTACCACTTATTCTTAAACGATGGCCCCTTATTCTGGTACTCCCCCAACATTGGGAACATGTTACAAGAAGGGTCTCGACCCGAAACATCACCCATTCCTTCTCTCCCGAGATGCTGCCTGACCTGCTGAGTTACTCCAGCATTTTGTGAATAAATACCTTCGATTGGGAACATGTTTCCTGCCTCTATCGTGTCCAACCCCTTAATAATCTTATACGTTTCGATAAGATCTCCTCTCATCCTTCTAAATTCCAGTATATACAAGCCTAGTCGCTCCAGTCTTTCGACATATGACAGTCCTGCCATTCCGGGAATTAACCTAGTAAACCTACGCTGCACGGCCTCAATAGCAAGAATATCTTTCCTCAAATTTGGAGACCAAAACTGCACACTGTACTCCAGGTGCGGTCTCACTAGGGCCCTGTACAACTGCAGAAAGACCTCTTTGCTCCTATACTCAACTCCTCTTGTTATGAAGGCCAACATATGAAAGGAGAGATATGGAAGGGTATGGTGTGAAAATGAGAGATCAAAGGGGATGAGGTTCAAGGTAAATGTAGAATTGATCGTTGTAAGCTAGGGTTAGAGAATAATCTGACTGGCTGACTAATCCATCAGTATGAATGTACAATTCGGATTTGTTCTGACGCAGTGTAAGAATTGTAAGTCTTGACTGGTGCAAGTCTTGACTAGAAAAAACACTCATGATCAAAGACAAGTTGACAATCTTTGAACGACACTGTACCAGGCAAGCATTCACAGCAGAGGGTGTAACCACATTACCACATTGGCACCTGGTAGAAAAATCAGCAGTAGCTCCAAAGCTTCAACACTTAAACATCACCCTCTCACTGAAAGAGTTAATCCTCCTACACCTTGAATACAACCCGGTGGTATGAAGATTGATTTCTCCAACTTCAAGTAACCCTTGCATTCCCCCTCTCTCCATCCCTCCCCCACCCAAGTCGTGCCAGCTTGAAAGTCGTCTTGTTGAGTCTCATTGTCTGTACTCATTTTCACCTGGCCCACAGCTAACAACGGCCCGCTTCCCTTATCATCGTCACTGTTTTGCACGTCTTTCATTCATTTGTTCGATATCTTTCTACATCACCGTCTATATCTCTCGTTTCCCTTTCGCCTGACTCTCAGTCTGAAGAAGGGTCTGGACCCGAAACGTCACCCATTCCTTTTCTCCAGACATGCCGCCTGAACCGCTGAGTTACTCCAGCATTTTGAGTCCATCTTTGGTTTAAACCAGCATCTGCAGTTCCTTTCTACACATCAATACAGTTTTTATACACTGTGGTTATCCAGGCTTACAGGAGTGGACTTCAACAGCAATGGAGGATGGATGTCTACCTCTAGGTATCTTCTATTTTATGCTTCTTAAATGAAAATCAGAAAGAAATGGTGTAAATCTGACATAAAAGCAGAAAATATTAGAGACTCGGCAGGTCAGGCAGCATCTGTGGACTGAAAAACAGAGTGATGTGAAATGTTAATTCTGCTGATCATAGAGACAGTGAGTCATAGAACACAGAAAATAGGCCCTTTGGCCCACAATGTCCATGCTGTCCCTCGCAACTTTCTACACAAGCCCCATTAACCTGCATTAGGTCCTGCATTAACCTGGATTAGATGCAATGCATCAATGCCTACAATAGACAATAGACAATAGGTGCGTTTGTAAGCCATTCGGCCCTTCGAGCCAGCACCGCCATTCAATGTGATCATGGCTGACCATTCTCAATCAGTACCCCGTTCCTGCCTTCTCCCCATACCCCCTGACTCCACTATCCTTAAGAGCTCTATCTAGCTCTCTCTTGAATGCATTCAGAGAATTGGCCTCTACTGCCTTCTGAGGCAGAGAATTCCACAGATTTACAACTCTCTGACTGAAAAAGGTTTTTCCTCATCTCTGTTCTAAATGGCCTACCCCTTATTCTTAAACTGTGGCCCCTTGTTCTGGACTCCCCCAACATTGGGAACATGTTTCCTGCCTCTAACGTGTCCAACCCCTTAATAATCTTATACGTTTCGATAAGATCCCCTCTCATCCTTCTAAATTCCAATGCCTACGATGCATTGGTTCACTCTGTTTCTCTCAGATGCTGCCTGATCTGTTGAGTGTTTCCAGTATTTTCTGCTTTTAATTCTGTTTCTCAAAGATAGATTCTCACATCTCCATTTAATGTTTACAATGAACTTACGTTGAGGTTTATTATCGTCATGTGTCCTGAGATACAATGGAAAGCTTTGTTTTGCATGCTATCCATAGAAACATAGAAACGTAGAAAATAGGTGCAGGAGGAGGCCATTCGGCCCTTCGAGGCAGCACCGCCATTCATTGTGATCATGGCTGATCATCCACAATCAGTAACCTGTGCCCAACTTCTCCCCATATCCCTTGATGATCCAATCAAATCAGATAATACGATCGATAAATACAATCAAGTCCAACAAGTACAATAGGTAGAGCAAAGGGGGAAGATACAGAGTGCAGAATATAGTTCTCAGCATTGTAGTGCATCAGTTCCAGAGACACAGTCCAATGACCGCAATGTGGTAGAGGTGAATTGGACAGTACCCTAGCTTATGGAAGGACCATTCAGAAGCCTAGAATGTCTCTGGTGTGTTTCCCAGTTTGTTCCCAGTTTGTTGACATGAGGCTAGCTGTTTGAATGGTTAGCATGCGTCTGCTTAACTTTACGGGGTGAACATGTGCCATCCACAAGCTTCAGGGTATATAATTAGAGGTATATATTTAGAGTCTTTATTTAGGACAGCTTACAACCCAGCAATATGAATATTGATTTCTCTCACTTTAAGTAACCCTTGCTTTCCCTCTCTGTCCCTCCCCCACCCTAGTTCTCCTAATTCACTGTCCTTCTAATTAATTTTACAGTTAGTTTGCCTCGTTGTCACCTTCCCCTCAACGAACAATAAAACCATCTTACGTTTCCTTGGTCATATCATCATATATATATACAGCCGGAAACAGGCCTTTTCGGCCCTCCAAGTCCATGCCGCCCAGTGATCCCCGCACATTAACACTATCCTACACCCACTAGGGACAATTTTTACATTTACCCAGCCAATTAACCTACATACCTGTACGTCTTTGGAGTGTGGGAGGAAACCGAAGATCTCGGAGAAAACCCACGCAGGTCACGGGGAGAACGTACAAACTCCTTACAGTGCAGCACCCGTAGTCAGGATCGAACCTGAGTCTCCGGCGCTGCATTCACTGTAAAGCAGCAACTCTACCGCTGCGCTACCGTGTCACCATCTACTTTGATCTGCCCTTTTCACACCCTACCCTTCCATATCTCTAGAGTCCTGACTCTCAGTCTGAAGAAAGGTGTCGACCCAAAACATCGCCCATTCCTTCTCTCCAGAGATGCTGCCTGCCACTCTGAATTACTCCAGCATTTTGTGTTTATAGTTAGAGGTGTTGGTTGAGGATCCCTTGCCCTGATTAACATCTTCACCACCATTCCTTAGTCCTGTCCCTGAGCTGAAGGAGAAGTCACCTGTGGTTGAGATTTCTGATTATTGGGCATTGAGCCTGATGGGTTTGCAAGTAGCTGCAATGGAGATGAGGAGGAGTTTACGCTCTGTGGTCAAGTCGTCTTATTAACAGGGAGATTCATTGGATGTGTGTGAAGGTGAAGGTGACCTAGTGCTCGGGTCAATGGGCCAGCGGCACGTCTGGGGATCCATTGAGTGGGGAGGAAACAAACTAATTAGCTGCTTCTAATGTACTTGGTTGCTGTGAAGTTACACCTTCCATGATCCTGTTTGGAAAGGTCACCACGTCACATTGTGCTGATCTGCAGACAAAGGCCCCTATTTCCTCTCGTGTCAGTGTGTGTGTGTGTGTGTGTGAGTGTGTGTGTGTGTGTGTGTGTGTGTGTGTGTGAGACTGCGTGTGTGTCTGAGAGTGTGTATGTATGTGTGTGCGTGTGTGCATGTGTGAGACTGCGTGTGTGTCTGAGTGTGTATGTATGTGTGTCAGTGTGTGTGTGTGTGCATGTGTGAGACTACGTGTGTGTCTGAGAGAGTGTATGTATGTGTGCGGGTGTGTGTGTGTATAGATATGATTGTGTGTGTATGTGTAAGTGTGTGTGAGAGTGTGTGAGTGTGAGAGTGTGTGTATACATGTTTACGTGTGTATACATGTGTGTAAGTGTGTGTATATATAGATATGATTGTGTGTGTAAGGGTGTGTGTGAGAATGTGTGTATACATGTTTACGTGTGTATACATGTGTGTATGTGTGTGTATTTACGTGTGTGTACATGTGTGTGTGTGCACACGTGTTTGCTATTGTGCATGTGTTTGTGTATACATGTGCTTGTGCGGGTATGTGTATGTGTCTTTTGTATGTTTGACTGTGTGTGCATGTGCGATTATGCATATGTGTAGGCCAGATGTAAGTGTGCATGTGTCCACATGTACATATGTATACGTTTGCGTTTGTCCGTGTGTTAGTATGTGTGCATGGGAGCATACGCCTGTGGAATGTGTGTGAATGTACGCATGTGCGTTTGTGCACCTGTGTGTCTGTGCACACGTGTGTGTACATATGCGTGCGTGTGTGTGTACGCATATGATTATGTGTACAGAGGGGGAGATATTGAAACTACTCTGAGACCCATCTGCCTTACAATTTATAGCTTCTGTAGAGTTAGTATCATTAGCAAACCCAGAGCACGTGACAGTCTTCATTTATTCTTTATCATTAATAACCCAGAAGATATCCCCATAGAAACATCTGATTTGTTCACCACTCCTTTAATAACTAACGTCTGCACAGAACCATCTTCCCAGGTGACAAACATGTCCACAGTTCTGTGGTTATGTAGTTGTGTGAGGTATTACATTTCTGGGGCGCTTTTGGTGACCCCAGGACCTCCCAACGCTATATTTCAATGTGTGACCAGCCTGTGTGAGTGAAGACAGTGGTGATAGGGCTTTGTGAACCAGGACACAAAGTGCTGGAGTAATTCAGAGGGTCAGGTAGCATCTCAAGAGAACATGGAGAGATGACGTTTCAGGTCGGGACCATTCTTCATAACTGAAGAAGTGTCCCATCCTAAAATATCTCCTATACATGTTCTCCAACGATGCTACCTGTCCCGCTGAGTTACTCCAGCACTTTGTGTTTTTTTTTTTGTAAACCACCACTTGCAGTTTCTTCTGGACGATGTGCTGGCTGTAGAGAGGGTCCAGAGGAGGTTTACAAGAATTATCCCAGGAATGAGCGTTTGACAGCACTGGGCATCTACCCGCTGGAGTTTGGAAGAATGAGGGGGGACCTCATTGAAATGTATCAAATAGTGAAAGGCCTGGATAGAGTGGATGTGGAGAGGATGTTTCCACTAGTGGGAGAGTCTAGGACTAGAGGTCACAGCCTCAGAATAAAAGGACGTTCCTTTAGGAAGGAGATGAGGAGGAATTTCTTTAGTCAGAGGGTGGTGAATCTGTGGAATTCTTTGCCACAGAAGGCTGTGGAGGCCAAGTTAATGGTTATTTTTAAGGCAGAGATAAATTCTTGATTAGTACGGGTGTCAGGGGTTATGGGGACAAGGCAGGAGAATGGGGTTGGGAGGGAGAGATAGATCAGCCATGATTGAATGGGGGAGTAGACTTGATGGGCCGACAAGCCTAATTCTGTTCCTGTCACATATGGCCTCAGGACTTCCTTAGTAAACCAGCTTCAGTGCTATTGTCTGAGTGAGGTATGTATGGGTGGCACGGTGGCATTGTGGTAGAGCTACTGCCTTACTGTGCCAGAGACCTGGGTTCGATTCTGACTACGAGTGCTTGTCTGTACGGAGTTTGTACGTTCTCCCCGTGATCTGCGTGGGTTTTCTCCGAGATCTTCAGTTTACGCTAATACTCCAAAGACGTACAGGTTTGTAGGTTAATAGGCTTGGTGTAAATGTAGTGTGTGTGTGTGTAGGGTAGCGTTAATGTGCGGGGATCGCTGGGCGGTGAAGACGCGGTGGGCAGAAGGGCCTGTTTCCGCGCTGTATCTCTAAACTAAAGCGGCACGGTAGCGCAGCGGTAGAGTTGCTGCTTTACAGCGAATGCAGCGCCGGAGACTCAGGTTCGATCCTGACTACGGGTGCTGCACTGTACGGAGTTTGTACGTTCTCCCCGTGACCTGCGTGGGTTTTCTCCGAGATCTTCGGTTTCCTCCCACACTCCAAAGACGTACAGGTATGTAGGTTAATTGACTGGGTAAATGTAAAAATTGTCCCTAGTGGGTGTAGGATAGCGTTAATGTGCGGGGATCGCTGGGCGGCGCGGACTTGGTGGGCCGAAAAGGCCTGTTTCCGCGCTGTATATATATGATATGATATGATAAAGTAAACCTATTCCTTTTCTCCAGAGATGCTGTCTGACCCGCTGAATTACTCCAGCTTTTTGTGTCTATCTTTGGTTTAAATTAGAATCTGCAGTTTCTTCCTGCACTCCCTCAATATTGGTTTAAACTTCTCACCTTTGACAGCATGGGACAGGTGTACCTTCCTCTGGTGCTGTGGAGGTGGTGTGCGTTGTGTGTCGGTGTTATTCGTGTTCTTATTCAACAACATTAGCAAATTTGCAGATGATACTAAGTTGGGGGGTAGTGTGAATTGTGAGGAAGATGCAATAAGGCTGCAGGGTGACTTGGACAGGTTGTGTGAGTGGGCGGATACATGGCAGATGCAGTTTAATGTAGATAAGTGTGAGGTTATTCACTTTGGAAGTAAGAATAGAAAGGCAGATTATTATCTGAATGGTGTCAAGTTAGGAGGAGGGGGAGTTCAACGAGATCTGGGTGTCCTAGTGCATCAGTCAATGAAAGGAAGCATGCAGGTTCAGCAGGCAGTGAAGAAAGCCAATGGAATGTTGGCCTTCGTAACAAGAGGAGTTGAGTATAGGAGCAAAGAGGTCCTTCTACAGTTGTACCGGGCCCTGGTGAGACCGCACCTGGAGTACTGTGTGCAGTTTTGGTCTCCAAATTTGAGGAAGGATATTCTTGCTATGGAGGGCGTGCAGCGTAGGTTCACTAGGTTAATTCCCGGAATGGCGGGACTGTCGTATGTTGAAAGGCTGGAGCGATTGGGCTTGTATACACTGGAATTTAGAAGGATGAGGGGGGATCTTATTGAAACATATAAGATAATTAGGATTTGGACACATTAGAGGCAGAGAACATGTTCCCAATGTTGGGGGAGTCCAGAACAAGGGGCCACAGTTTGAGAATAATGGGTAGGCCATTTAGAACGGAGATGAGGAAGAACTTTTTCAGTCAGAGGGTGGTGAAGGTGTGGAATTCTCTGCCTCAGAAGGCAGTGGAGGCCAGTTCGTTGGATGCTTTCAAGAGAGAGCTGGATAGAGCTCTTAAGGATAGCGGAGTGAGGGGGTATGGGGAGAAGGCAGGAACGGGGTACTGATTGAGAGTGATCAGCCATGATCGCATTGAATGGCGGTGCTGGCTCGAAGGGCTGAATGGCCTACTCCTGCACCTATTGTCTATTGTCTATTGTCTATAACACCACCTGTAGGCAAAACCACCTGCTGCTATATTCCATCCACCCCACTGGCAATTTCCCAAATTGTCTTCAGGCGACAAATGTGGAACCATCAGAATAAAAATATTCTCCTCGCTGACATGAAAGAAACCAATTAAACCCAGTGACTCGATAACATCGAAACTCAAGAGTGCTTCGCTGAATCTTGCAACCTACAGCTCTGAGTATCTGTTGCGGGAAGTTAGAGGCAAATAGGGTTTTACTGGAGCAAGTCGCGAGATTCATAGAATTGGTAGAATTGTCAAGAGGTAAAAGTCAAGAATGTTTAATTGCCATGCGTACCTGAAGTGGAACAAGGACATTTTACTTGCAGCAGAATAAAAGGGTCTGTAAACCCGGTACTTATAGACAACATAATATCTAAAATAAGAGCAATATTGGTGAAATAAAACCCCCACAAAATTCCAAATAAAGGTCTGCTCTCTAGTTGGTGGTAGGATGGATAACAGTGGGAAAGAATCTGCCCCTGAATCTGGAGGCATGCGTTTACAAACCTCTGTACCTCTGTCCCTGATGGGAATGGGGTGAGGAAGGAGTGACCGGGTGAGACTGGTCCTTGATTATGTTTGACTTCAAGGCCAGAGTCCTGGTGGTACCTGATCGATGAAGAATTGGTCGACCTGGCCCAGCACAGTGGCATTGGTTGCATTTACAGCCACACTGCAGGCCCGCCCTTGGTCCACTCATTCACACGGCTGCTGTAAAGGCTGCCCGCAGCTGCCTCCACCACTACCGCAACCCGTGGCCACTGCAAACCAACCGTCCATTGCCTCCCACAGCTGCCTCTTGCTTCCATCTGCTACCGTCACCCTGTCCCGCTTCCCTGAACTGACCACAAAACCTTAAGGTGCTTTCTAAGGAAGTGGGAATTGAGTTTACAAATCGCTCACAGTCACCAAGTTCCCCCTTCATCTTCCGCTGTCTTCATCTTGCTATGCAGAGAGGGAGAGGGGAAAAAGGGATATGTTAAAGAGATGAAATGCAGGTTTGGGCGGTTGTTAAAACATAACCCAAAATGGCGGAGACACTCAGGAGTAAAACACAAAGTGTTGGGTCAGGTAGCATCTCAGACGGAATGGATAAGTAATGTTTCTTCAGAAGAGCAGGGGAGTGAGAAAGACAAGTTAATATTATCAATGGATAATCTTACCACAGAACTGGTCCATTCTGATACACAGAAAGAACCTTGCATTATTTAGGTTTCGGTTTGTTAATGTCATGTGTACCGAGGTTTAATGAAAAGCTTTGTTTTGTATGCTATCCAATCAGATGAGATATGGTTAGCTTGGTTTAGTTTGGTTTGGTTTGGTTTGGTTTGATTTAGTTTTGTTTGGTTTGGTTTAGTTTAGTTTACTTTGGTTTGGTTTGGTTTGGTTTGGTTTGGTTTAGTCTGGTTTGGTTTGGTTTGGTTTGGTTTGGTTTAGTCTGGTTTGGTTTGGTTTGGTTTAGTTTGGTTTAGTTTAGTTTAGTTTAGTTTGGTTTGGTTTGGTTTGGTTTGGTTTGGTTTGGTTTGGTTTGGTTTGGTTTGGTTTGGTGATACAGCGTGGAGACAAGCCTTTCGGCCCATCGCATCCACGCTGACTGTCAATCACCTGCACCTAGTTCTATCCTACACACTCGGTGCAACTTACCAATTAACCTGTACATCTTTGGAATGTGGAAGGAAACCAGAGCACCCGGAGAAAACCCACGTGGTCACAAGGAGAACATACATATACAATATCGTATAACTCAAGTGTAATCGGTAGAACAATGGGAAAGATACGGCATTCAGAATATAGTTCTCAGCATTGGAGCACAACAGTTTCATAGACAGAGTCCAATGTCCGCAATGGGGTAGAAAGTGAATGGACAGTACCCTAGATTATGAAAGGAGTGTTCAGAAGCCTGATAACAGAAGGGAAGAAACTGTTCCTGAGCCACAGTATAGATTAGGCACTAAATAAAAGTGAATTGGCAATATCATAGCAGTTTCCTGTCCCAGTTGTTTAATAGGCTGCCCCTTCTGTTCAAAATAAATGGGGTTTAATCTTGCTGACTTGGTTGGCCAGTAATTGATAACATGCAAGTTAAGCATTCAGCACCCTATCAATAATGAATTATACAGAGGATGTGTCAAACAACACTGAAGCTGACAGGATGATATCCTTTGAACTGAAATGCCTATCATTTATACTGCGAGGTTTTGAGACAGATTCACCAGCAGAGGTGAAAGGATTTTTGTGGCTGTTTTGTGCTTGAGGCCAGTCTGTCTTTGTGGATCTATAACATAAACAGACATTCCTGATAAAAAATCAGCCAACCCCAGGATTGGAACTTCCACTTACTAGAAGGCTCCTCTCCAATCTTTGGTAACACAATATTTGATTGACAAACGCTACGTTTTTGAATTTCCTTCCTCACCTCCTATCCGGTCAGGATTGAACCTGGGCCTCTGTGGCTGAAAGGCAGCAACTCTATCATTACGCCACTGAGCCATCCTATCGATTAATAAGTTATTGTATTATTGATTATTGGACATTTATTTGTGTATTATTCAGGCTAATGGGCCTGTAAAGCTGCAGCCAGTCAGAATTTCACTGTTCTGCTGGCAATTAAACACTCGAGTCTCTCGACTCCTGTTCCAAGGCAGAGCTTAGTTGTCACCTGCCACTTGGGAACCTGTTAAATGCACAAGAACCAACTCACGCCCCCTCAGGGTTTAAGAGTACATTTTAACAGTAATTCCAGTTTAGTGGCATTCTTGGGATTAGCACTTTTACTTCTGCGGTCAAATACAGCGAGACCCGGAATCGCACAAGGGAGACGATGGTGGAGTATAAGCCTGTCAGGTGGCACAGTGGTGCAGCGGTAGAGTTGGTGCCTCACAACGCCAGAGACCCAGGTTCCATCCTGACCACAGGCACTGTCTGTACGTTCCCCCTGTGACCTGCATCTCCGGGTGCTCCAGTTTCAAAGGTCTTTATTGTCATGTGTACCAATTAAGGTACATTGATATGCAAACTTCCTCCCACACTAGAAAAAGACGTCCAGGATTGTAGGTTAATTGGCTTCGGGAAAGTTGTACATTGTCTGTCCCCAGCGTGTGTAGGATAGTGTTAGTGTGCGGTGATTGTTGGTCGGAGCAGACTTGATGTCTCCAGGTCTGTTTCCGTGACCCCTCAGGGTTTAAGAGTACATTTCAACAGTAATTCCAGTTTAGTTGCGTTCTTGGGATTAACACTTTTACCTCCGAGGTCAAATGCATTGAGTCCCAGATTCACACAAGGGAGGTGATCGTGGTCATGAAGTTTAACCCTGAAAAAAAGATGAATTAGCTCAGGTTCTACCTTTCAAATTAACTTTTAAGCCAAAGCTCTGTTTGCTCCATTGAAGGATAGTAAATGATTCCCTGGATAAATGGGGCCAAAGGGCCTGATTCCATGAATGATCCTTCCATAAGCTAGGGTGCTGTCCAACTCATGTGTACCAATGAATTGTTGGCTTATACCGAAGATGGACACGAAAAGCCCGAGCAACTCAACGGGACAGGCAGCATCTCTAAGGAAAAGGAATAGGTGACGTTTCGGGTCTTGACCCTTCTTCAGACTCGACCTGAAACATCACTTATTCCTTCTCACTGTGTTACTCCAGCTTTTTGTGTCTATATTCTTTGCTGTCCGAATCATCTAGAGTCATAGAGTCATAGAGTGATACAGTGTGGAAACAGGCCCATCGGCCCAACTTGCCCACACCGGCCAACATGTCCCAGCTACACTAGTCATAGAGTGATACAGTGTGGAAACAGGCCCATCGGCCCAACTTGCCCACACCGGCCAACATGTCCCAGCTACACTAGTCATAGAGTGATACAGTGTGGAAACAGGCCCATCGGCCCAACTTGCCCACACCGGCCAACATGTCCCAGCTACACTAGTCATAGAGTGATACAGTGTGGAAACAGGCCCATCGGCCCAACTTGCCCACACCGGCCAACATGTCCCAGCTACACTAGTCATAGTGATACAGTGTGGAAACAGGCCCATCGGCCCAACTTGCCCACACCGGCCAACATGTCCCAGCTACACTAGTCCCACCTGCCTGTGCTTGGTCCATATCCCTCCAAACCTGTCCTATCCATGTACCCTATACCCCTTTGTGGACATTGGACTTTGTCTCTGGAACTGATTCTCTACAATGTTGAGACTATTCTGCACATTGTGCCTTGCACTTTACTCTATTTATTGTATAAGAGTTTGCCTTGATTGTATTTATGTATAGTAATAACTGATTCGATTGGATAGCAAAACAAAGCATTTCACTGTACCTCAGTACACAGACACTAACTCTATGATTCTGAGCCTGCAGGAGGGAAAGCGAGTTATCCCTGACCAGTATTTATTCCCCAACTAAAAGCATTAAATTATAATTATCCAGTTATTATTGCATTGTGAGAGCTTGCTGTGCACAAATTTTCAACATCACAGAATGGCTACACTTGCAAAATGTTGTTCATCAGCTGGTTGGACGAAGCTGAAAGGAATATGAAAGGTGTAATAGAAATGCAAGTCCTTTTTTTCCTACAGCAATCATAATGCAAATGCAGGCAGGCCCATCAGACTAAAACTCAGTTCACTGCGTTGCAATTTAATCTGGCTGGCCAGGTGTCGTTAATATAAAACGAAATGAAAACTGCTGCAATGAGCAGAACTAAACTTCAGTATTTATTCTCCCCCGTATAAATCAAAATTATCTGATGCTGTTAAGAAATGAATCCATCAACCCTTTCTGCAGCCAAGTAATATAAATCGTATTGACCGTGGATAGTGGAGACAGTGACCTCATACCTTTCACTAATAGTTCAGGATGTCATTGATCTTCCAAATCCATTCCTCATCAATAACAGATTTGGATTTTGATAGAACTCAGGTACACTGGGCTCAGCTTCAGTCAGCCTGGATCAGAACATTAGGCTTTGCCATCTCCAAATACCCACCTGGGATCTCCATAGACCAAAACCTCAACATTCGTTCAGTTTAGATTGAAGATAGACACAAAAAGCTGGAGTAACTCAAGGGGGTCAGATAGCATCTCTGGAGAGAAGGAATGGGTGACGTTTCGGGTTGAGACCCTTCATCGTTTAGTTTTGTTTAGTTTAGCTTATAATCGCCACGTGTACCAAGGTAGAGTGCAAAGCTTTTTGTTGCGTGCTTTCTAGTCAAAGATAAGACTATATGTGATTACAATCAAGCATCCACAGAAGAAGGGTCTCGACCTGAAACGTCACCCATTCCTTCTCTCCCGAGATGCTGCCTGACCTGCTGAGTTACTCCAGCATTCTGTGAATAAATACCTTCGATTTGTACCAGCATCTGCAGTTATTTTCTTACATTCCACAGTGCACAGATCAAGGTACAACATTTAGTGCACGATAAAGTCCAATGAAGTCCGGTTAAAGATAGTT